>NW_024098092.1:0-135000 GCF_016545835.1 Crotalus tigris | reverse complement strand
TCCAAGGTCCCTTCCCATCCTGTTATTGTGTTATTCTGATCCCCCAACAGGATGAGATGGAATTTGGTTACGTAGAGGCTCCTCATCAGTCCTTCCCTGTCGTCTTCGATTCTCCCAGGAATCGGGGCCTGAAGGAATTTCCTTTTAAGAAGATTTTGGTAAGTCAATTTCTTCCATTCTTTCTTGGCCAAGACAGATCAGATTCTCCCCTCCTTAGAACAGAAACAGGACCATCTTTCCTTCCTCTGAGGAACCCCAACGGGAGAGAGCTTGACTTCCAGCCACAAGGAATCTGACCCGCCCTAAGTTTTCCTGTTTCACCAAAAACGTGGAAAAGTCCTCCATGAGTTCTAAGGAATAGAAGATTCTTCAGTGGCTTTCTTTCTCTCTCTCTCTCTCTCTCTCTTTTTATTTTTGAAAAAAAAAAAAGAATAATCTTTTCAAAGCTTTTACAACGCTCCATCTTCTTTGTCTTTATTGCCACCAAGGGACCTGATTTTGGGTATGTCACTCGGGAACCCAAGAACGGGAGAGTGTCCAGTCTTGATTCTTTTGGTAACCTGGATGTCAGCCCTCCTGTCTCAGTTAAGGGAAAAGACTATTCCTTGGGCAGAATTCTCATCGGCAGCAGTTTTCCTGGGTAAGGAAGTCGTTGAGGCCCACGTTTTCCATCACTCCTTAACACTTCAATCCATCAGAATAGAGCTGGAAGGGACCTTGGAGGTCTTCTAGTCCAGCCCCCTGCTCAACCAGGAGTCCCTACACCATTCCAGACCGGTGGCTGTCCAGTCTCTTCTTAAAAACCTCCAGTGATGGAGCATTCACAGCTTCTGGAGGCAAGCAGTTCCACTGATCAATTGTCTTCCCTGTTAGGAAGTTTCTCCTTAATTCCAGGTTGCTTCTTTCATTGATTAGGTAGGTAGGTAGGTAGGTAGGTAGGAAGCAATCTCCTGCCTTCTGGGGCTTTGGAAAATAAGCTGAACCCCCCTCTACTTTATGGCAGCCCCTCATATCCTGAAATACTGCTATCATGTCCCCCCTAGTTCTTTTTTCTATACTAGCCAAGCCCAAATCCTTCATATGTTTTAGTCTCCAGTCCCCTAATCATCTTAGCTGCTCTTCTCTGCACTTTTTCCAAAGTCTTAGTATCTTCTTTGTAATGCGGTGACCAAAACAGGATGCCTTATTCCATGTGTGGCCTTACCAAGGCTTTATAAAGCGGTACTAATACAGTACTTCACGTGATTTTGATTCTGTGCCTCCTTTTATACAATCAAGGAATTTATACAACTTGCAGGAACCAACCGGTCACCCAAAAATGGTGCAGTCAAGGAGGCAAACCATGTGGTGCTGGAGAAATCTCTTGGGCTCCAAGGAGATCCAACAGCTGATCCTAAAGGAAATTTGACGTGGACTGTCCTTTGGAAGGACAGATCCTAAGGCTGAAGCTCCAGTACTTTGGCCACCAAATGAGAATAGAGGACTCATTGGAGAAAACCCCTGATGTTGGGAAAGATGGAAGGCAAAAGGAGGAGGAGGATGAGATGGTTAGAGCAGGGGTAGGCATGGCTCAGCTTGGAAACCTCTCCCTTTCCCCTCAGCATGGCTAGCTCAGGAATTCTGGGAGTTGAAGTCCACGAGTCATGAAAGAGCCAAGGTTGCCTACCTCTGGCCTAGGCCTAGGCCGCTTTATGACTCATGGACTTCAACTCCCAGAATTCCTGAGCCAGCATGGCTAAGCTTGGAAACCTCTCCCTTTCCTCTCAGCATGACCGGCTCAGGAATTCTGGGAGTTGAAGTCCACCAGTCATAAAAGAGCCAAGGTTACCTACCTCTGGCCTAGGCCTAGGCCGCTTTATGACTCGTGGACTTCAACTCCCAGAATTCCTGAGCTGGCATGGCTAAGCTTGGAAACCTCTCCCTTTCCCCTCAGCATGACCGGCTCAGGAATTCTGGGAGTTGAAGTCCACCAGTCATAAAAGAGCCAAGGTTACCTACCTCTGGCCTAGGCCTAGGCCGCTTTATGACTCGTGGACTTCAACTCCCAGAATTCCTGAGCTGGCATGGCTAAGCTTGGAAACCTCTCCCTTTCCCCTCAGCATAGCTGGCTCAGGAATTCTGGGAGTTGAAGTCCACAAGTCATAAAAGAGCCAACCCCGGGGTTAGAGTGAGCCATTGACACAACCAACGTGAAATTGGGCAAACCTGGTGAGACAGTGAAGGACACCAAACACACTCAGCAAAAGAAAATGAAAAACAGTAGGAAGGCACATTAATAACCCTTCTGCTCACTGCAGTCGCCAAACTGGTTCAAGCGCCAAAATCCTCCATGATTAAAATTTGTCCCGCCGATTGGGAAAATAGCAAGAGAGGGAGCAAAGTTGGCTTCCCGGGGCAGGGAGTTCCAAAGTCTGAGAAGAGCTGAGGAGAAAAATGATCTGCTCCTTCAATTTTCCTTCTCACCTAAACCTTGGCAATGTTAAGAAGTGTGCAGGAGCCAGGGAATCCTGGGAGTTGAAGTCCATGCCTCTTAATGTTGCCGTCAGTGCTGCAGAGCGAGAGGCGACAAAAAGCAGGACAAGGAGCAACGGATGGAAGCTAATTGAGGAGAGAAGCCACCTGGAATTTAAGGAGAAACGTCCTAACAGTGAGGACAATTGGCCAGTGGAACAGCTTGCCACCAGAAGTAGTAAGCTTTGCCTTCTCCTCAAAAGAGACATCCCCAAGAAGTCCTTCTCAACACATAAGGAATCAGAATCGTTCTGGAGCTTCTGCATTTCACCCTTTTCTCTTTGTCCAATATGTAGATCCGGCAACAGGAAAATGGCAAAAGTTGTGCGAGATTTTCTTTATGCTCAGAGGGTTCAAGCTCCTGTAGAGCTTTATTCCGATTGGCTGACGGTGGGTCACGTGGATGAATTCTTGAGCTTTGTTCCAGCTCCAGGCAAGAAGGTATGGATCGATGGGGGAAATTGGGCAGGGGGTTGGGCTAGAAGACCTCCAAGGTCCCTTCCAGGCTTATTATTATTCTATGTTCTGTCATTCCCTTTCCCAATTAAGCTTGCATTCATCTGCAATAGATTATGAACGTCCTGCCAGCTTACCTGGCTGCATAGGTGTCACCTGTCACTCTATGGGCCATCTGCATGAACTTTTCCTTTATCGTATCTTCCTTCTCTATAAAATAAAATAAATAAATCAATAAAAAACAAAATAAAACAAAATAAAAATAATAACATTAAATAACATTAAATAAATAAAATAAAAAATAAAATAAAGTAAAATAAAAAATAAAATAATAAAATAAAATAATAAAATGAAATAAAGTAAAATAATAAAATAAATAGAATAAAATAATAAAATAGAATAAAATGAAATAAAGTAAAATATTAAAAAATAAAATAATAAATAAAATAAAATAATAAAATAAAATAAAAAATAAAATAAAAATAAAAAAAAATAAAATAATAAAATAAAATAAAATAAAATAAAATAATAAAATAAAATAATAAAATAAAACGGTATTCCTCGACTTACAACAATTGAGTTCAAAGTTACAAGGGCGCTGAAAAAAGTGACTTAGGACCATTTTCACCCCATCACTGCAATATCCCCACAGTCACATGATCAAAATTTGGATGCTTGGCAACTGTTTCATACCAATGACGGTCGCGGTGTCCCGGGGTCACGTGATTCCCCTCTTGCGGCCTTCTGACCAGCCAAATCCACCGGGAAGAAAGATTCACTTAACAATTGGGTTACTAACTTAACCACTGCAGTGATTCACTTAACAACTGTGGCAAGGGAAGGTTGTAAAATGGGGCAAAAAAACTTAAGACCTGTCCCACTTAGCGACAGGACTTTTGGTAGCCTTAAGGTGAGGACTACCTTACTAACTAACTGGCATGTTAGTTCAACTGTTTGTGTGCGGGCCTCGCAGTAAATAAACACGACAACCATCCTGCATCCGGTTGTTGCCTCCAGATGTTGTGGGAACTTCATCACTGGAAGTTTTCAAGAAGAGACTGGACTGGTGTCAGAAATGGGGTCGGGTCTCCTGCTTGAGCAGGGGGTTGGACTAGATGACCTCCAAGGTGTCCCTTCCAACTCTGTTATTCTGATTCTCTGGGAACAAAATTCAGCTCCGCTTCTTACCCTCCTTGGGGGGTGTCTCTCCACGCAGGGTTTCCGGCTGCTTCTGGCCAGTCCCCTTGCTTGCTTGAAGCTGTTTGAAGAGAAGCAAAGAGAAGGTTTTGGGGACGCTGCCTTATTTGAAGGTGAGCGCTGACATTATTCTTCCCGGCTGATTCCATGAGACGGCAGCCATCCTGATGCGCCATTCTGATTTTTCCAGGTCTCCGGACGGTGGGAAAAATCACCCTCGACGAGATCCTGCGGGATAGAAATTTGCGCCAAGACAGCAAATACGTTCAGGTAAAACAGTAACAAAGGGGTGGTGTTTTGGTAGGAAATCCAGGCCTGCTTTTCTCCTTTACAAAGACTTCTGAGAAGTAAAGGGGGGAAAGAAAAAAAAAAAAGATTCCCAGCAAAAGGCAAAAGTTCTCCATTGTATCATTAAGTTCCCACCATTAGGTAACCATTTAACAATTATTTAGAAACTGAACTAGACGCTCAGGATCCTCTTTCGTATACGAGTTTTCTAAGAAGTTTGTTTGCATCATCCAACTGCTAGGATTTTGTCTAGGCCACTCTTAGTAACTTCCTTTCTTGACCACCGCTAGATCCTCGTTTTGGATCTGTCAAAATAATGGTACTAGAAAGTTATCAGCTGCCTGTATTCAGATCCCAGATTCTTATTTTCTAACAAGTAGAAAAAGCATTTTTTGGGGGGTTTGGTTGAAAGAAGTCTGCATCTGTTTGAAAAGTGGTGTGTTACCCTTTGAAATATCACGTAGTTAATACAAGTTTTGCTACTTCCTGGTTCTCCCCAGATGAGCAAAGAAAACATTGCTTTGTTTTAGAAAGATTGAAAGCTCTTCCCTTAAATCAACAACCGCATATAGTTTTTCAGCCCATGTGTCCCTTTGTATAATACGTCCCACGCCTCTTTTTGTGTTCTTGTTGATTATTTCACCAGGCTGTGGGGAAACATTAATTTCCCGAACACTTTATGAAAGGGGAAATTATTAACCAGAACTATGCTTTATCAATTCATTTTAAATTTCAAACGAGCTCTGCTGGCTAAAATTACAGGATGTAAAACCCAACGCCTCTAAAAAATGATGGAGTTGGACAGCTTGGTCTGAAAGCTACCGTAAATCTTAGACGAAAAAACAGATTGAATGTCTTTGTGTGTAGTGGCGAAGATCCAGGGACGGTCCTGATTCAAATCCAACCTCCTGGGGTGATTCTAGGCTCCTCTTCTCTCTTTTTCTCTCTCTCTCTAACCTATTTCACGGGAAGTGGGGTTCCCACGCTCTCGGCAGAAAGCCAGGATACAAAGCAAACATAATACAATTAATTTCTTCTTGTGCAGGGGGCTGGACTAGAAGACCTCCAAGGTCCCTTCCAGCTCTATTCTATTCTTCTTCATAATACAGGTAGTCCTCAACTTACAAGAATTCATTTAGTGATCATTTGAAGTTACATGTCATGGTTCCGACAGATGAAACTCTTCAAAAGAACTTCGAGGCATTGTTTACCTTAAAGAATCTTTATTTTGAGTAGCACAATATCGGCACTGCATAATCGAAGCCAAAAACTGAATTCCCCTCCCCTGGGCACATAGTATCAAAGCACAATTCCCTCCTCCAATTAACAGTCATAAATCACATTCCCCAATTAGCTTGACAAACGGGCCTCCTCTCCAGTTCTCCAACCCACCAATTCTTATCATTCCTTATTTCAATAACCTTGTTTCTCATGCTAGGTCTAGTGTTGTTATGTCTAGCTAGACTCTCGTTCACATCCCCCCTCTTCCCAGCAACATCTAACTCTAAAAGCAAAAGGTAAAAGATGGCTATATTGCCCTCTGTTGTCAATGCAAAAACATCCAATGTTAGCAGCGTTGACATTACAACTGAAAAAACGGACCTAGGACCATTTTTCACACGACCATTGCAGTATCCCCATGGTCACGTGATCAAAATTCAGATGCTTGGCAATTGACTCATATTTATGACGGTTGCCGTGTCCTGGGGTCACGTGATCCCCTTATGCAAACTTCTGACAAGCAAAGTCAATGGGGGAAGCCCAGATTTACTAAATTAAGGACTGCAGTGATTCACTTAACAATTTTTGCAAGAAAGGTCATAAAATGGGGCATAATTCGCTTAACAACTCTCTCAATTAGCAACAGATACTTCGGGCTCAGTTGTGGTCATAAGTCAAGGACTACCTGTCCCATTACTTGGACATTAAAACTCAGGACAATCATGAGATAGGCGCCAAGTCACAGGTATCGAAGTGCCTTCAAGACAGGTAACATGAATTAAACCTTTAACCCAGGGATCTCCAAATTTGACAACTTTTAAGACTCATGGACTTCAACTCCCAGAACGCCCCAGACAGCTATGAATTCTGGGAGTTAAAGTCTACAAGTCTTAAAGCTGCCAAGTTGGGAGACCCCCCCCTGCTTTAACCTGATGGGAACCCACTTGAATCACGCACCTTGTCCTTCTGTTCCTCTTCCCAGAGTTGCATTGACTGGAACCGGAGTATTTTAAAGCGGGAACTCGGACTGACTGAACGAGACATCATTGACATCCCCCAGCTCTTCACTCTTGAAGGATCCACCGCGTCAGCCTTGTTCCCAGACATGGTGAGAGAGAGACTCCTTCCCATTGGTCTTCCCAAAGCAGGATCCTCTCAGAGCATCCAATGGGGCTGAGCCAACACCCAAGGCTGGTTTTCAATTGTCCCTGGAGAGAACAGCAGAGATTTATAACCTACCACGGTTTCCATCTGTGAAAGGGAGAAATTGGGACATTTTCTAATTTTCTTATCCTAGTTTTTAAGGATTGCATTCAATGCGTTTATGTTGAATGGGTAGTGGCCAAAAAGGGTTTTTTCTTTAAAAAAAATTACATGGGGTGGAAGGTTAACAATGAAGACGATGGCCAACCAACACAGTTACCTCCAACAGGCTAATTCCTGTTGACTCAAAAAAAAGGGAAGCTTAGATTTAAACCAGTGGTTCTCAGCCTGTGGGTGGGGACCCCATTTGGGGTTGAACGACCATTTCACGGGGGTCGCCAAACAACGCAGTCCGCCATTTTTTCCCCCTTTTCCTTAGCTGTGCTACTCCCTTTTATTCTATTGGCTTTTGAAAGCCAATAGAATAGACTCTCTTGAATAGAGTCTAATTCTATTGGCTTTCCAAAGCCAATAGGAATTGTCCAGGCTGTCTCTGCCCTGCTGAGCCCGCCAAAAGTCCCATTCTGCAAACAGTGCTGCACCAGTTGAGTAGTCCTCGACTTACGACCGGTTGGAGGTCACAGCATTAAAAAGGTTGAGAACCACTGATTTAAACCCTTTAGCAGAGACACAGACATGGGGGGGGGGGTGACAACCATTTTACTCAATTCTGGGCAAAAAAAGTGAATGAAGGGAAGTTTTGGGTGTTGATGTAACAATCACTTAAATAGGAGCCAGACGTGTGCTGCAGCTGCCAAAAAAACCCCAACACAATCCTAGACTGCATTAACAGAGGTATAGAATCAAAATCACGTGAAGTGTTAATACCGCTTTATAATACCTTGGTAAGGCCACACCTGGAATATTGCATCCAGTTTTGGTCACTGCAGTATTAAAAAAAAGATGTTGAGACTCTGGAAAGAGTGCAGAGAAGAGCAACAAAGATGGTTAGGGGACTGGAGGCTAAAATAGATAAAGAACGGTTGCTGGAATTGAGTATGTCTAGTTTAAGGAACAGAAGGACAAGGGGGGACATGATAGCAGTCTTCCAGTATCTCAGGGGCTGCCCCAAAGAAGAGGGAGTCAAGCTATTCTCCAAAGCACCTGAAGGCAGGACAAGAAGCAACGGATGGAAACTAACCAAGGAGAGAAGCAACCTAGAACTAAGCAGAAATTTCCTGACAGTGAGGACAATTAACTAGTGGAACGGCTTAACTCTAGAAGTTGTGGATGCTCCAACACTGGAGGCTTTTAACAACATATTTGTCTGAAATGGTCCAAGGTTTCGTCCTTGAAAGCGCGTTGGATCTCTTCTAACTCTGTTATTCTGCTTGGAAGACAGAGATGGACGAGAAGTCAGTTCAATCCTTTGTCCTCTTCTCTGCAGGTCAATATGCTCGTCCTAGGAAAATACCTGGGCATTCCTAAGCCATATGGACCCATCATCCACGGCCAGTGTTGCTTGGAAGCGAATGTCCGCTCCCTCCTGGAGCCACTGGGCCTCTCCTGCATGTTCATTCATGACTTTTTCTCCTACCACGTCTTGTCTGGAGAGGTCCACTGTGGCACCAACGTCCGGCGGGAACGTTTTTCCTTTCACTGGTGGAACATCCTTCCGTGAACAAACCACAGTTAACTCAGACTTAATTTTCTCAGCAACTTTGTCGCCGAGGCTGGAGAGAAGCAGCAGCATGGGAAATCATAGGAAGGAGAAAGAGAACTTTTCCCAGAGATAATATTTCAGCACCTTCCCGAACTTGGTTTCATTTTGGTGTCCCTGAAAACCCAAGGCCCTCACAGCTAACCATGACAGGGAATGCAAAGAAGCACACATTAGATAAATTTGTCTGGCTTTCTGGAAAAACCAGCCAGAGAAGAAATTACCAGGAAAAGCCAAATGTGTTTACATTTTCAGTGGGAATTACTCAAAAGGGATCATCAGGAACTTACGAATAAAACCACGAGGAACTGCTTCTCTCCTCTGTGTTAAGGGGCCAGAAATATTTATTCATTGTATGAAGGCTGACCTAAATTGACTTCCCAAAGGTTTTTTGTTTTTGGAGCAAAGAAGCAATTGTCAATCTTGCAAACGTTTGTCGTTTCAAGTTGCTAACCCTGGGTTCTAAACAGATGCAAATCCAGCCCAAAGTTTGATTACTTGGCAGAATTTGCATATGGGAAGGGGGACGGTTGTGGTCCACCGCTAGTTAGAGGTAGATTTAGAGGCTAAGAGTAGAGTGATGAAGGACAGGCTGCAAAAAATCAGGTGCCAAAAAAGGATGGGAATCCTTCTGAACATTTGGACTGAGATGGGATCGTGATCTTAGCCAGGAATGCAAAATAAAAACGTGCATTATGAAATTTGTTTCCTGTTCGGTTGTGCAGGCTGGTTTCTTTGCAACTTCGGTGACTTTCATCAGCACCACTCAAGTGTTGGTGTGCTCATTTCGAAGGAAAAACCACCCAAGCCATTTTTCCTTCGAAATGAGGGGCATGGGGGCTTTGCCAGTAAAATCTCTTTAGCAAGTGGCACCCTCGGTGACATTACGTGAAATTGTTGATGATTCAATACATCAGAAAAGCTTTTCACCAGGGGCAATAAGTAAACAATACACGGTGACAGAGTTCATACTGTGCAGCTTGTCCTTGACTGATCACCATTTGTTTAGTGGCCGTTCAAAGTTGCAGCGACGCTGAAATAAATGTCTTGTGACCGGTCCTTGCAGTTACGACCGTTGCAAGCATGATTAGACTTCTGGCGCTTGGCAACTGGCGAGTGCTTACAACAGTTGCAGAGGTCATGTTATTGTCAGGCAGCTTTTCATCAAGCAGTCAATGTTGGAAGGCAGATTCGCTTAATGACGGCATGATTCGCTTAAGGACTGCGGTGAAATTATAATCGCAATTGAAGCTGTAAGTTTAGGACTAGCTGTCTGTGAATCCCAGGTTGGCTTAGAACAGTGGTTCTCAACCTTTTTAATGCCGCGACCGCCAACCGGTCGTAAGTTGAGGACTACTCAACTGGTCGTAAGTCGAGGACTACTCAACTGGTGCAGCACCGTTTGCAGAATGGGACTTTTGGCGGGCTCAGCAGGGCAGAGACAGCCTGGACAACTCCTATTGGCTTTTGAAAGCCAATAGAATTAGACTCTATTCAAGAAAAAAATGGGGAAAAAATGGCGGACTGTGTTGTTTGGCGACCCCCGTGAAATGGTCGTTCGACCCCAAATGGGGTCCCGACCCACAAGTTGAGAACCACTGGCTTAGAAGATTCCCAAAAGCAATGACAGATCCCCACGAAAAGGAGAAAGTGCAGCCCTCTGTCCTTAAGCAGAGATGCGATGGACTTAACCCCTTCAAATCTAGCCGTGTGTGTGTTTGTGTGTGTGTGTGTGTGTGTGTGCACGTGTGCAGAGATGCAAGGCCCCCACCCCATGTTTTTATGGGGTGAATGAAACTCTGCAAGGTCCATTCGCTCATAAAGTATGACTCACACCCAAAGTGGCACACACAATGAGCAGGAAAGTAGATTGTTTTAATTAACAGAACACACCTTAATCAGGTTAAGGGTGACTCATTAATCCACCGACAGGAACACTCCACATGGGACAAAAACAAATAAAAAACAGGCCTGACCAAGGTTTCTAAAATCACGCTTGGCTTTGATCAAGAAGTTCTGGATGAAGTTGTCTTCTCCCTTGCCAAAAGGTCAAAGTTAGGGTCATCCCACCAAGCTTATTGAAAAGATAAATATTTGTTTCTGCACGATAAATCTGTGAAATTCATGATCATAAGAGGTCCATGGAGATTCTCCATCATCCAGGTCCTGGTTGTTTTTCAGGAGGAAACTGCCTTCTTTTTTCTTTGAAGACGTTTGGCTTCTCCTCCAACAAGAACTGGATCAGAGCAGAAGCAGCTTCTTGGACGAGAAGCAAAACTTTTTCAAAGAAAACACCAAGAAAGTTCAATTGCCATTTGGAAAAAGCACTTTTGAGACAATGTAAAGATGCTGTGATGGGGAAGTGTTGAGCATCGATGCAGGAAGACCAGAAGATCTCTGGATAATTGTGCATATATTTTATCTTTTGCATCGAAAGCCGGTGAAAACACGGCCGTGTAGAAGCACCCAGTCCCTTCTAATCCAAATTTAGCTCTATGGTTTCATAAAGCAGCTCACCAACTTTTTCTGCCCGGTGCTTGGTCAAAAAACAAAGGCAGAAAGAGGAACTATTAAACCTGTTTTCCAAGAGAGCCTTTTAGAGTCTGCTGCCCCCCTGTAAATCATCTTAAGACCCTTGCATTCCCAAGAGTTTTGTGAGTATGGCATCTTGGAGCCCACTCAACAATTCCAAGAGTTTTTTAAGTAGACAACTCCATGCAGGATGGTCTATCAAGGTCTTGGAAGACTCAAGCTGGCCTCTTATCTTCACATCTCCACTGCAGGTCCTCGCTTCTCCTGGGTGTGAGAACAACTAGGACTATGCGGGAGAAACAGATGATGGATTATGGCAGTGGTTCTCAACCTTTCTAATGCCGCGACCCCATAATACAGTTCCCCATGTTGTGGTGACCCCCCAACCACTTATACATCACCGAGTGCCAGGGGCGTGGCCAAAGAAAAGAGGTAAAAAATGGCGGACAGCCTTGTTTGGCGACCCCCGTGAAATGGCCGTTCGATCCCAAATGGGGTCCCGACCCACAGGTTGAGAACCACTGGATTATGGGGTTTATGGGCAGCGTTATTCACTCCTAAGTCACTTTGAGACAGAAAATGGACAAACTTACACAACGTCCCACCAGTCCAACCTCAACTGGGTTTCCTTAATTGCTTCTCTATTGCTTAGGGAAAAATAAATAAAGATAAATCTAAAGTCTGTCTTTCCCAAAGATGAACTGAAAGGGAAGATCAAAAGCTTCAAAACAAAGGCAGCCTTTTAAAAACGGCTGAAGGAGGGATAATTTTTGTTTCATCTCATAAAAGGTGCTAATTGGCTTAACAGAAGCTGGCAAATTGCATCGTCACTCATGAAGGCTGTTGGAAAGGGACCCTTGGTGTACGTTTAACACCTTCAAGCATTAGTGTTAATTGTCAAAACGTGTGTGTGTGTGTGTGTGTGTGTGTGTGTGTGTGTGTGTGCTTGTATTACAGGTAGCCCTTAACAACCGCAGTTGAGCCCAAAATTTCTGGAGCTAAGTGAGATGTTTGCCCCTCTTTACGACCTCTTTTGCCAGTTGTTAAGTGAATCACTGCAGTGATTAAGCTAGTTACACAGTTGTTCAGTGGATCTGGCCTCCCCATTGGCTTTGTTTGCTATGATGTTCTTCTTCTGCCTGGACCTCGTTTGCCTTTGATCTTTCCCTGGAGGATTAAATGGAGTATGCCGTATTTTTCTGGGTGTCGCATCACATGTCCGAAATATTCTAATTTTCGTTTTTTAATTGTTTTGATGATTTCCCTGGGCTTTCCCAGGCGGCTTATCCCCTCATTTCTGATCTTGTCAACCCAGTTTATACATAACAACCGCCTGTAAATCTACATTTCAAATGCTTCCAGTCTCTTCCGGTGGCCTTGTGTCAGAGACCAACTCTCTACTCCACAGAGCAGGATAGAAAAAACATAGCATCTGACAAGGCTGATTTTCAGTCTTAGGCTTATGTTGTGACTGTCGTGACTATTGGCCTTTACTGTTTTTTATTGTTTTAAAATGTTTTAAAGATTTTAATTCTAAGCTACGCTTCTGAATTGGGAGCTTCCCAGAGTCTTATGCCAAGATGGGCAGCTATAGGAATCAAATCTAAATAAATAAAGCTGTCTCAGCCAAGAGTTGGATTACTTTCTAAGAAGTCTCCACGCCTTCTGGCTACTTCCTCTTCCTCTTCTGATAATTCTTTTTGCTGATAAATCTTTTTAGCTGAGGACATGGGATGCTAGCTCCCAAATCAGCCATCTGAGCCCAGAAGGCGGGATTAGGGTGTGCACCAGCCTATCAGATGGCAGGGTGGAGAGGCTGAGCAGGTACTCACCCCACCCTTTCTCCTTTAAAATCTCTCCCTCCAATGCAGGGATGTTTATTCCAAGGCCAGCAAAACCCCCTGGAAGACAGGAGAAAAAAAAATTCCACCAAAAATGGCTGAACAGAAGTGTGTCAAGCTTTCCACCAAGGAGATTATCAGCACTGTCCACATTCTGGGCACTGAACTTTGCCTGGACATCTATGGGTAAGCATCCAGACATTTCTCTTATTTAACATTTTTTGATTTGCAGAAGAAAAGTGGAACTTAAAAAGATGCTTTCGGTTTCGTCTGCAGCTGAAATTTAGCGGAGAAATTCTTTTTTTTTTTTTTGGGTGGTATATGGGTGTGACTTTTCATTTCACAATTATTAGTTGCCGGGGGGGTGGGTGGGTGGAGAGGGGGCTCACTAAATAGCCCAAAAGCATCTTTAGAACTGAGTGAGGTACCTAAAAAAAAAACAAAAAAAAACGATGCCCAGATTTCTGAACGTTCCCCCTGCTGTTTGCAAGGAAGACTCGGATCAGGTAATCTGCAAAGGTAATGGACAGTGCCGTCATTTGTTCTGCTTATCTCAAGGCGTTCCTGAACTGCTGACAGGCAGCAGGGGGAAATTGCTTGATCTCACCAAGGGAAGGGCCATGCTGAACTTCCATTCAGAACCGATGGCAACGCAAATCCATCCTGTTAGCAAGAAAAACCTATCGCATTTCGGGAGCACTGTCCTTCGTTCTCTCTACGCACTCTTTCCCTGCTTTTGAAACACAAGGCAAAAAGCCATCCACTCAAAGCATCTTTAAAAAACAAAACAAAACTTTATAGAAGTTTAGCATCGACGTTTTCCTTCCTATTAGCCCAAAAGATTTTGTTCCGAGAGCAGAAATTAGATTTGCAGGGCTTATTCTGCAAAAGATTCTGATTCTTCCTGGATCTCTGAGGAGGTTAAAAGCCACAGACTTTGTCCTAAAATATCCTAGGTCAGAGGTTCTGAACTTTTTCTCCAGCATGGACCCCCTTTAAATACCTTTTGTGGCCATGGATCATGGCCACAGACCCCAGACTTAAGATTTAAATCATAATATTTCTTCAAGCTTTTGCAAACCCCCTGCGACATTGTGCCCCCCTCCCAGGGTCCATGGATCAGAGGTCAAGAACCACTGTCCTAGTTATTCATTTACTTATCTCAAACTTGGATGGGAATCATAGCAAAACGGAGGAATATTTAAGTTCTTCCTCTTTCTATTAAAAAAACCCAATGCTGCTATCTGTGGTTACTGTAATTATCATGATTTATTAAAGCAACAACTGTCAAGATTAAGGGGTTTTTGTGGTTGCAGCAGCGGTGAACGTGTGTGTGCGCACATACGCTGAATAAACGTTGGCTGTGATCAGTCCATGAGAGTGGAAACGCTAACCGCAAAACAGAATCAGAGGAGGGTGTGAGAAAACCTGGGTGCAGGTAGATGGAGAAGGATCTGCCAATCTGTTGTCATCTCAGGTGTGAACGCAGCACAATCCTTGCCAAGCCCACGTATACTTAAAAAACTCTTGGAATTGTTGAGTGGGCTCCAAGATGCCACACTCACAAAACTCTTGGGAATGTGAAGGTCTTAAAATAATAATGATAATGATAATGATGATAATAATAATAATAATAATAATAATAATAATAATAATAATAATAATAATAATAATAGAAGAGAAAGAGCTGGAGAAGATAACAAAATACAAAGACCTACAAATAGAAATAGAAAGACTGTGGCAAAAGCAAGCAAGGGTAGTACCAATAGTCATAGGCGCCTTGGGTGCAATCCCAAAACAACTGGAGCACCACTTGAATACCATCATTGGCATTGACAAATTCACTATTAGTCAATTGCAAAAGGCGGCCTTACTAGGAACTGCTTCCATCCTGCGACGATATCTGTAATATCATCAAACATCCATATCTGCCTATCCCAGGTCCTGGGTAAGGACTCGATAGGTAGACAAAATGCCAAATCCAGTCTGAACATCTGGCTGACTGTGCGATGATTCATAATAATAATAAGTAGTAGTAGTGGTAGTAGTAGTAGTAATAGTTGGAAGGGATCTTGGAAGTCATCTAGTCCAACCCACTGCTCAGGCAGGAAACCCTATACCATTTCAGACAAATGGCTGTCCAGTCTCTTCTTAAAAACTTCCAGTGTTGTAGCATTCACCGCTTCTGGAGGCAGGCTGTTCCACTGGCTAATTGTTTTCACTATCAGGAAGTTTCTCCTTAGTTCCAGGTCGCTTCTCTCCTTGATTAGTTTCCATCCGTTGCTTCTTGTCCTGCCTTCAGGGGCTTTGGAGAATAGCTTGACTCCCTCTTCTTTGGGGCAGCCCCTGAGATATTGGAAAACTGCTATCATGTCCCCCCTCCTCCTCTTCATTAAATTAGAAATTCCCAATTGATTTATAGGGGGGCAGCAGACTCTAAAAGGCCCTCTTGAAAAACAGGTTTATAGTTCCTCTTTCTGCCTTTGTTTTTTGACCATGGCCCGAGCAGAAAAACCTGGTGAACTGCTTCATTAAACCGTAGAACTAAATTTGGATTAGAAGGGGACTAAACGTGGAGAAAGAAGACAGACGAAGTAGGAAAGGGACAATAAAAAGGGGCAGCTAAATGCAGACTGAGTGTGTTAATCCTTCTCACCCAGTGGATGCTTCTACACGGCCGTGTTTTCACCAGTTTCCGATGCAAAAGATAAAATATGTGCACAATTATCCAGGGATCTTCTGGTCTTCCTGCATCGATGCTCAACGCTTCCCCATCACAGCATCTTCACATTGTCTCAAAAGTGCTTTTTCCAAAAGGCAATTGAACTTTTTTGGTGTTTTCTTTGAACAAGTTTGGTTTCTCTTCCAAGAAGCTTCTTAACGAAAACGTTTTCCAAAAAGATACCCAGAAAGTCCAGGTGTCTTTTGGAAAGAACACCTGACCTGGATGACTGAAAATCTCCATGGACATCAGCAAGTATTCCCAGTTTAAAATAACTGTTAATTGGGATTGTTGGTGGAATTTACCTGAGCCAGGTTATGAGAAAGTTAAGTTGGAAACACACACTGTTTTCAGTGCTTAAATGTCCCAGGGGTGGCCAAAAATAGCATTTTGGAAGTCAGTTTTCTCTTGCCAAATTCACTGGGGGTAGATTCCCAGTTTTTGGCTGGCTGCAGTTAGCCAACAGCAGAATTTGCTATGCTATTTTAGAGGGATTATTCCTTCAGTCAAAAAATACCTTCGACGTTAGGAGTCAGATCTCACCCATATTTATGTGGAGGTTTGGCAACGAAACAACAGTGCTAGGCTGCATTAACAGAGGGACAGTATGAAGATCACGTGAAGGCTTAATACCACTTTACAATGCCTTGGTAAGGCCACACTTGGAATACTGCATCCAGTTTTGGTCATCACGATGTAAAAAAGATGTTGAGATTCTAGAAAGAGTACAGAGAAGAGCAACAAAGATGATTAAGGGACTGGAGGCTAAAACATCTAAGGGACGGTTGCTGGAATTGCTGGAATTGGGTATGTCTAATTTAACAAAGAGAAGGACCAGGGGGGACATGATAGCAGCCTTCCAGTATCTCAGGGGCTGCCCCAAAGAAGAGGGAGTCAAGCTATTCTCCAAAGCGCCTGAGGACAGGACAAGAAGCAACGGATGGAAACTCAAGGAGAGAAGTGACCTGGAACTAAGGAAAAACTTCCTGACAGTGAGGACAATTAACCAGTGGAACAACCTGCCTCCAGAAGCGGTGAATGCTCCAACACTGGAAGTCTTTAATTCCTGCTTGAGCAGGGGTTGGACTAGTTGACCTCCAAGATCCCTTCCAACTTTATTATTATTGTTCATCGCACAGTCAGCCAGATGTTCAGACTGGATTTGGCATTTTTGTCTACCTATCGAGTCCTTACCCAGGACCTGGGATAGGCAGATGTGGATGTTTTATGGTATTACAGATATCGTCGCAGGATGGAAGCAGTTCCTAGTAAGGCTGCCTTTTGCAATTGACTAATAGCGAATTTGTCAATGCCAGTGGTGTTATTATTATTATTATTAACTATTCTTGAGGCAGATGGCAATAAGGGGAAGCGGGGAAGAAGCTTCATAGCTTGATCTGTTTTATGTCTTAAATGGGAAGAGTTTTTCAACGAATGGCGTCTGTCTTTCAGAGAAGCTCCAAAGGCTGCGACCTGCTTTGCGGTCGAGGTGAGCCAGGGCCTGAAGGTCTACGCTGAACACCTGCCAAAACCGAAGGTCATCTGCCAGGGCTCAAAATGGCCGCTGGACAAGCAGGTCAAGATCACTGCCACCATGGATGCTCGAAGCGCCGAAGTCAATGACAAAAAGGTGAGGATAGAAACGTTGGCCAAAGATTGCGTTTCATCTCCAACAGGTCCTGGGATTTGTAGGCCCCATTTACACCTAAAAACGATTTCCTGAACAAAATCATAATAAATAAACCAGCGGAACGACTTGCCTGCAGAAGCTGTGGGTGCTCCAACACTGGAGGCGTTTAATAGGAGACTGGACAACCATTTGTCTGGAATAGTATGGGGTCTACATTAAGAGGATGGACTAGAAGACCTCCAAGGTCCCTTCCAACTTTGTTATTTATCATCATAAGATCCGCAATAAACCTGGTTTATGAAGCTCAGATATTGCACTAATTGGAAATCAAAAGGGACTTCAACTTGGCAACGGAAACCAGTGGAGAATTATAGTTAGGGAGACAAAAAAATGAATTCATTGGGTGGGTTCTCAAACTCATCTTCAGAGGAGCCTTGTCAAGATACAACGGGACAATTGTTTCAAAACCCAAGTGAGATAAAAAATGCAGGGTAAGGTTTATCAGAGCCGTGGTTAAAATGCAGCATTGCAGGCTAATTCTGCCAACTGTCAGAAGTTTGATCCTCACCAGTTGACTCAGCCTGCCATCCTTCTGAGGTTGGTAAAATGAGGACCCAGATTGTTGGGGGAGCAACAGGCTGATTCTGTAAACCGCTTAGAGATGGCTGTAAAAGCACTGTGAAGCGGTATATAAGTCTAAATGCTATTGCTATTTATCCACCACGAAGCAAATTAGAAATTTCCCAATTAAATGTCCCTTTGTGGACAGGCACCCTGATACGGTATCCAGTTGATAACAGAGGTGTGTTAGAGAGGGAGGTTTTTAAGGGGTGCCGTTCCCCTTAAAATATCCTTTGACTTAAATTTATTGTTTGATGGTATAATTGCAGATCAGCGTTTCGTACTATGAAGCGAACGGCAAGGCCCCAATTGCCAAAGCAATTCTGCATATTACCTGCATAGGTAAGCTGGCAGGGGTGGAGAGGTATGGGTGAATTGGGGGGGGACTCTATCTCAGCACATCTGGATAGGCAAACCCTGCCCGGATCAGACTTGGATCAAGCAGGAAAAAAGGAAATGCCTATCTCAAATGGCCTGAAATATACTTTTCTCGCAGAAAAATGAGACTGGGATGCAAGCAGAGGCTTTGAATGGGAATAATGAAAAGTGTCTTTGTTTTACACACACACACAACCACCTTTGTTTTCCCGCTGCAGAAATGTTCTTGGATGCGGATATAAACCGTTCGGGAACGGTGACCAGAAGAGGGAATCAAAAGGTTGAAATAAGATTTTCTCTTTTTTTGAAGCAGAATGACCGGGAGGAAAATATATGTAACATAATGCGAAAGAGTGTTTGGGGAGCTGATGGCTTTATGGGCTGTTTCTCCTGCTGGCAGGGGAGGACTGGATTTGCAAACACATCTGGGGCACACCTGGTTAGGCAGGTGTTGTAATGAACTCACTCGGCTAATTACAATCCTATAAATGTAATGAACAAATACATAATAAATGAAATGGTAGCTGGATCAACTGGGAAGCAGATGCTGCTTCTCACAAGGGCTTCCGAGACTCAGGATTGGTCTTCTGGGATCTTCTGCAGAGGAAGGTGGTTATTTTTCATACCCAGAGAGGAGGAACAGATCCTGGCTGGGGTGGGGGGAAGGCAGAGCCAAAGAGGGACCCCACTTTTGCTGATGTCCATCCTGACATCAGGGTTCCTGCAGGATCAGTGGACGTGGGGGCCGGGTGGAAAAGGCGCCATTCTCTTGGTGAATTGTGACCGAGACAACACTACAGCTGAAAAGGAAGACAACAAGGACAACGTCTTGACATCCAAGGAAGGTAGGCAACAGCACTAATGGTAAGGGGAGTTTTCCTCCACCTCAGACACTTTTAAGAGGTGTGGACTTCAACATGCACAATCTGTAAAAGCAGTGTTGCAACGGAAGTACACAGTGGTGAAGTACCGCTAGTCCTCAAGATTGCTTGATGGCTATATTATTTATTTATTTATTTATGAGACTTATATACATACCGCTTTTAAGTGCAAGCACTCTCTAAGCGGTGTACACCAGTAAGCAATGTGTGTATATATATATATATATATATATATATATATATATATATATATATATATTTACATTGCCCCCAACAATCTGGGTCCTCATTTTACCTACCCCGGAAGGATAGAAGGCTGAGTCAACCTTGAGCCGGGTGAGATTTGAACCGCTGACCTGCTGAACATAGTCAGCTAAAGTGGCCTGCAGTACTGCACTCTAACTGCTGCGCCACCTTGGCTCATATTATGGCTTGGAGAAGATGGATTGATTATATTCAGAAGAAATATGAAATTGAAAAGTATTATCTTGCTTTTGAGTAGATCTTAGGTAATTATTAATAGTTTTAATTATATTATTATTTTTGACTTAATTGGTTAATATTTGTTTTGAAAAGGAGTTAAAGTGTGTTATGGTTTTGATTGATAGTATAATTGGTTTATGTCAGTTAGATTATATTTATTATTTTGTTTTACCCTGTAATCAGCTGTGGGAAGTGGGGGAAGGGGTGGGGGGAGTTTATATTGTAATAATTTTATAAAATTTTTAATAAAAAAAAGATTGCTTTATGGCCCGTAGAATACCCCCAAGTTATCATAAGTGGTCCTGCCACACCCCCAGGGTCACGCGACCTGACACGTAAGAAATTGTGAATAGGTTATGAATGGTTGAGGTCATCAACCAAACTAAGGCCAGATTATGGTCAATAAAAGCGTGAGGTCACAAGTCAAAGAGTTTCTGGCTCAACTGGAGTTGAATGGATTCTCCTTTTAGACCTTGAGGACATGTCCCGTATGATCCTGACCGCTCGGGGGCCTAATGGAATTTTCGAAAAATACCAGCTGACTCTTCACATCTCGGAAGCGGATTGTGACAAAGTGGGGGTCTTCTACCCTCAAGGTAAGTGTTGAAGGCCAGCAGGCCGTTGGGCTTTAGGACTGAAGCTGAAGGTGGATGAAGTGAAGACCCAAAAAGAGAATGCTTATTTTAGATAAGCAACCATGGTGTCTAGTTTTCCTTTTTATGCTCCTCACCTAGAGAAAACAAGGAAGCATTTTCAAGAGGATCAAGCTGATACCGATCTTCCTTGTCCCGCACCAAAAAGGAGGTCCTTAATTTTGTTATGACAGATCAAAAGTTTGACCAGCTCTCTGGTCACCAATGATAGCCAACCACAAGTTCCTTTGGATCTCAAAGAGTTCATGTGCTTGGGTTTAATTATGGTAAAGGTTCTCCTGCATGAGCAGGGGGTTGGACTAGAAGACCTCCAAAGTCCCTTCCAGCCCTATTCTATTCTATTCTATTCCATATTCTATTCTATTCTTTCCATATTCTATTCTATATTCTATTCTTTCCATATTCTATTCTATTTCTTTCCATATTCTATTCTATTCTTTCTATTCTATTCCATCTCTCTATTCTATTCTCTTTCCATATTCTATTCTATTCTCTATTCTATTCCAATCCATTCCATTCCATCTCTCTATTCTATTCTATTCTATTCTATTCCTTTCCATATTCTATTCTATTCTATTCTATTCCAATCCATTCCATCTCTCTCTATTCTATTCTATTCTCTATTCCAATCCATTCCATCTCTCTATTCTATTCTATTTCTATTCTAATTTTTTTCCATATTCTTTCCATATTCTATTCTATTCTATTCTATTCTCTATTCCAATCCATTCCATCTCTCTATTCTATTCTATTCTATTTCTATTCTAATTTTTTTCCATATTCTATTCTATTCTATTCTATTCTATTCTATTCTATTCTATTCTATTCTATTCTTCTGTTCTGTTGTTCTATTCTCTTCTATTCTCTCTTCTCTTCTACTCAGATTGCTTAAAACTGCATAGATCTGGATAAAGGTATATATATTTGCTTCCAAGAAATAAAAGAAACGAATAAAACAGACTGGGTTTTGATTCACAGTCAAGAAGGCGCAGAGACCTTACGAACATGTTCTAGGACCCAGAAAGACATCCTACCATGTGAAATGGGACCTTCGTCAAGTGGAGGGCATTTTCTACGTGGAAGGGCTGAAATTCCCAGACATTGACTTCCCAGGGCTTGTCACGTTCCACATTTCACTCCTGGAGACCGGGAAGGTATGGAGAACATCAAAGAGAACATGAGGGGGGGGGGAAGCCACTTTGACAGGGAAATGGAGAAAGCACCTGGAATGCTTTTTCAATCTTCATCCCAGGTTCTCTTTCTAGGACCTTCTTCACTTCTTCTTCATTTATCGGCTACTCAGGGAGAAGGCAGGTCAGGAAACAGACTCCAGAAAACTACAAGAATTCTATTTTATTATTGTAGAGTGTGGTAACAGAATCTTGAAGTCTTCCATTTCCTTTAGCCTGTGATAGTAAAGAGGATCAAGGCGGCATTATCTTGACCTTCTTTCTTATCCCTCTTCCTTTTCCTGGACTAAAGAGAATGTTATACCGGTCTGTTTTTTAATTCAAGGTTAGCTCCGTACTCCTAAATCGGGGGTCTTCAAACTTGGCCCTTTTAGGACTCGTGGACTTCCACTCCCAGAATTCCTCAGCCAGGCACGCTGGCTGAGGAGTTCTGGGAGTTGAAGTCCACGAGTCCTAAAAGGGCCAAGTTTGAAGACCTATGTCCTAAATCTTGTAACTTTTAAATGTTTAAATGCATCTTTCTGAAATCCAATGTATTTCTTGGTTCTTTTCTCCTGTATTTTCTTGCTTCAGAGGGTCCTAGAACCTTCCATTTTCACTGATACTGTGGTTTTCCGGGTTGCTCCATGGATTATGACCCCAAACACCTTGCAGCCAGTTTCTGTTTATGTCTGCAGGTAAGGAGTCATGGACCAGCATACATGTATGAAGCTTTCTGTACACCTACCATCACGTTTGGTGAACACCCAAGCCCTTCTCTCTCCTCTATTTTTTTTTTCTAACATCTCCACCTGTTCCTCTGAATATACAGTGTCGATGAAAATGCGGATTTTGTGGAACATATAAGGAAGTTTGCCTCAGAAGCTGGATGCAAATTTATTGTCTGTACGAAAGAGGATAATGGCAATGACGTATGGATCCAGGTAGGTTACAAACTATAGGCCATATTGGACAGGTGGCCTGCCAAATGATATCCCGATGCTAGTGGAGAAGAAATTAGGGTAGTTCTTATCCTGTACATTTCCAGAAATAATTGGAAGCGTTTTTATCAATGCTAAGTGGGATCTCTTTCCTAGGAGCACACATCCATTGGTGTGGTAACATCAAAGGCTCAATTGAAAGCCATACAAATTCTTATGCATATTCACGGTTGTGCATATTTTTCTGTGTTGCAGTAACCGCTGTATCTACAACACTTTTTTTTTTTTTAAAAGTAATTTTAGTAAAGAACTTCAGGGGTAGTGTAAGGACCCACCCCACTTTGCATCTTAAGAAGACAGAACTCTTGGAATAGCTCTTCCAACAGGAATCCTTTATTAAGAGAAAATGGTTGCAGGCATGCTAGACAGGACTTGGGGTTCAAGCTCTCCCATTCAAGGTTTTAAGGGGTTCCCCAGTAGTCCCACCCAATCAACCCCCCTTCCAGTGATAGTTTCAAGTATCACAATTCCATCCCCTTTCTTCTTCCGTCTGGATGGAGACTTCAGATAACTACATGAAAGGCAATTACTCTTCTTTGATATGTTAAAGCTTAGAGGCCACAATAAACACACATTCAGTCCTTTGAAGTGTGCTGAAGGAAGTGAGGGCCATAAAGCCCCTTTGCTCTCCCCCTTTTCTCCCTCTTATGGCAGAATCCAGAGAAGGCAGAATTGGGAGTTTCTATGTTTGATAATTAAAGATGAAATATAATTGGATTCTGACATCCGGCCCCTCTTAACAATAAGAGAGATCCACCTGAAAGAAAACACAAGTAAAAAATTTAGTTAGGCTTGTTAGGATACTCTGTGTGAAACTTCTTCAATAGCTTCGGGGCTCTGACGTGACGTTTATGGACCCACTCATTTTGTGAGGCAGGGAGGTGTTTCCAGGCAACTAGGTACTGAGTTGTTCCACGATATCTCCTAGAGTCAAGGATCTCTTTTATTTCGAAGTGTTGTTCCCCCTCCACCATGATTGGAGGTGGTGGGGGGGGGATTTTTGGCCGTAGAGGTGACTGATGCTCTCTTTTCAGCAAGCTGCAATGAAAAATTGGGTGTATTTGCCTGAGGTTTTTGGGTAATTCTAATTCTACTGTTACTGGATTTATGATCCTTTTAATTGGAAAAGGTCCTATATATTTTGGTCCAAGTTTTTTACAGGGCTGTAGGGACTTTAGGTATTTTGTAGATAAGTACACCATTTCTCCTATAATGAATGGTGTAGGCTCAACCCTTTTTTTATCGGCTTGTGCTTTGTATGCCCGCCTAGCTTCATCTAGTGATTTTCTGACTATTGGCCAGGTGTTTTGTAGGTTTTCCATCCATTCTTTCAGTGAAGGGATCGTTGGTTCTTTTGGGGTTAACTCTGGCATAGGGTTGAAACTTTGGCCGTTGGCTATTTGAAAAGGAGTGTAGCCTGTGCTGGAGTGGACTGCATTATTGTAGGCAACTTCTGCAAAAGGAAGTAAGTCCGTCCAATCACTCTGTTGGAAATTTAAAAAACATCTCAAATATTGCTCAAGTACCGACTGGCAGCGTTCCGCTTGTCCATCTGTCTGAGGGTGATGGCTAGATGTCAGTCCCTGAGTGGTCCCTAAGAGGGATAAAAATTCCTTCCAAAATGTAGACGTAAATTGCACTCCCCTATCAGAGATGATGCGTTGGGGTGCCCCGTGCAATCTGTAAATGTGCTGGATAAAAAGTTTTGCTAAGGCCTTTGCAGTGGGAATTTTTTGGCAAGGGATAAAGTGCACCTGTTTGGAAAATAGGTCCGTGACTGTCCAGATAACAGTATTCCCATTGCTTTCAGGCAATTCCACTATAAAATCCATGGCTATTTCCCTCCAGGGGGCTGAGGGACTTGCCACTGGTTGTAACAGCCCTGGCGATTTCCCTTGCAACCTCTTTGCTGATGCACAGGTTGGGCAGCTGGCAACATAACTTTCTATGTCCTTTTTTATTGATGGCCACCAAAATTGCCGTTTAATTAAGTGTAAAGTTTTTACAAATCCAAAATGCCCTGCTGATTTTGTGTCATGGCAAAGTTGCATGAAAGTTAGTCTTTGAGTTGTTGGTATATATAACTTTTCCCCTACCCAAGGCAATCCGTCTCTCATTGTGCACACATGTTTGTTTTTCTGGAACCAATCATCTGTTTCCAAACTTTTTCTGAATTCAATCCCAGTTTGGCTGTCCAGTTGTGGTTTTATTTTGGCTTGGGTTCTTGTGGTTACTGGCGCTGCCAGTTGTGATTCTGCCATTATTGGTCTAGAGTCTGTGGTTCGTGCGCTGTTATATTGGGGCATGCGAGATAGTGCATCTGCCAGGAAGTTCTTTCTTCCTGGTAAATGTTTGAGCTTAAATTGGAATTGGTGAAAATGCTGGGACCAGCGGGCTTGTTTGGGATTGAGTTTCCTGGAAGTTTTCAGGGCTTCTAAATTTTTGTGATCAGTCCATACCTGGAAGGGGATTTTGTTGCCTTCCAGGAACTGTCGCCACGTGAGTAATGCCCAACGTATCCCATAAGCCTCCTTCTCCCATACGGGCCAGCGCTGTTCTGTTTCCGTGAGTTTCTTAGATGTATATGCACAGGGTTGCAATACTGCATCATCATTTTCTTGTAATAGCACAGCCCCCACTGCCACATCACTTGCATCTGCCTGTATTATGAAGGGTTGTCCATGTCTGGGTGCCTTAGTACTGGTTCGGCAGAAAAAAGTCTCTTTAGTCTCTCAAACGCTGCTTGGCACTCCATTGTCCATGTTAGTGGCTGGCTAGGTTTTACTGAGGATGTTCCCTTCGTTTTTAGTAAGTTAGTGAGGGGCAAGGCTATCTGGGCAAATGAGGGGATGAATTGGCGGTAAAAGTTTGCAAAGCCCAGGAAACTTTGTAGTTGCTTTCTTGTGCGGGGTGGTGCCCAATCTAATACTGCTCTGACCTTCTCTGGGTCCATTTCAATGCCCTGGGGGATATGCGATAACCTAGGTAGTCTATCCTTTCCTGGTGGAATTCGCATTTTGAGAGTTTGGCATATAGGTGGGCGGCTCGCAGCTTCTTTAAAACCGCTCTGACAAGGTTGACGTGTTCCTCTTTTGTTTCAGTAAAGATAAGAATGTCGTCCAAGTAAACAAGGACCCCCTTAAACAGGTGCTCCCTTAGAACGTCATTGATTAATTGCATAAAGACTGCAGGGCCCCCTTGTAATCCAAATGGCAAGACTTTGAATTGATAGCACCCCATGGGGCAGTTAAATGCAGTCTTCCATTCGTCCCCTTCCTTGATTCTCACTCGATAGTAAGCTTCCCTTAAGTCTAGTTTAGAAAAAATTTTCCCTTTCGATAGGTGTGACAGCATGTCTTTCATGAGGGGCAGCGGGTATAGGTTGCTTTCACTGATTGTGTTCAGGGCCCTATAATCCACGCATAAACGTAAAGAGCCATCCTTCTTCTCTCTAAAAAGGACCGGGGCAGCCACTTTAGGCTTAGCTGGTTCAATGAAACCTCTCTCCAGGTTTTTTTTTATAAATCTTTCCATTTCCTCCTTCTCCTTTGGGCTCATGGAGTATAATCTGGGTTTCGGGAGTTTTGCCCCAGGCTTGAATTCAATGGTACAGTCTGTGGGTCGGTGGGGGGGAAGCTCATTCGCCCTCTCCTCACTGAAGACTTCAGCAAGGTCCCTATATTCCTCTGGTATTTCTGTTAATCTTTTTTCCTCTCCTATGGATGCTTTTTCTATTCTTGATTCTGGTAGCCTCCCTTGGGGTTTTAAGTCCATAGGGTCCCCCTTCGGGAATTTGATTTCTGTCGTCCTCCAATTTACCCAGGGGTTCCATTTTTTCAACCATTCCATCCCTAGAATCATTGGGCATTCCATACCTGGGGTCACCACAAACGTTAAGTCCTCTTCATGGTTGCCCAGGGAGAGATGTATTGGCAGAGTGGCTAGGGTAGCTGGCACCCCCCCTGCTATGGATCCATCTAGCTGGCCAAATGAGATTGGTTGTTCCAGTCTCCTGGATGGGATGCCCAGATTCCCCACTAGTGTTGGGCTAATGAGGCAGCGGGTGCAGCCAGAGTCTATTAAGGCTTTCACCTTCACAGCTTCGGGCATGGGGGGGATTAATATAGTCACTGTTTTGAAGATGGGTGTGATGCGTCCACTTACCAGGGGTTCGCCTTCCGAGCTGTCATCTGAGGCATCCACCGTCCCTGTGGTGTAGGCTGGAGTTCTTTCCCCTTGGTGAGCAGAGGTGGGGTTTTCTGCAATTTCCATCATTTTCATGGCTGTTTCTTTTGGCTTAGCTGAATACCCTCTGGGTTTGTTGATTGGGGATCTGTCTGGGTTGTGCTGGGGGGCCTTTGAGCGGCATTCTACAGCTCGATGCCCTTCTCTTCCGCACTTGAAACACCCCATCTGCTTCTTGGCTGTATCCGATGATTTCACCGGTTGGTGTGTCAGCTCAGGCGGGGGGCGGCTCCATTGTTTTCCTCGGCGATGCCTCTTCAATATGTCGATCTCTGCTTCCTCTGCCAAGACGTACCATTCCTCAAGTCGATGTGGGTCTCCTCGGGGCAGGCAAGCATCATATAGATCATAGTTTAGTCCGTCTTTGAAACGGCCAAGGAGGATGTCTTCTGGCCAATTCAGTTTGCTGGCAATGGCTCGGAATTCTTGTGTATACTCAGCCACTGGGCGTTTGCCCTGCCTCATCGTTGTTATTCTTTCACGGGCTTTGCGATCAGCCAGGGGGTCTTCAAATCGTCTTCTCAACGAGGACATGAAACGGTTGAAGTTACTGAGTTCTGGGGCATTGGAGTCATGCAGGTTCACCACCCAATCTGCAGCTGGTCCATCCAGGGCAGATTGCACGATCCGGATGCGGGCTTTGTCGCTGGGGATGTCCTGCCCATATTCCTCCATGTAGCTGAGGACTTGGGTTAGGAAAAACCCCAAGCGTGTTGGCTCCCCTTTGAATTTCACCTCCAACGGTGGACGTCTTGGAATGGATCGGTGCCTCCATTGTGGGTGGTAGTGTCTTCCGTCCAGATTTCCATCTGTGGTCCGGTAGGGGGTGGGAGCTCCTGGATCAGTAAATGTCCCTGGGGTTGCAGGTTCCACGTCCCCCTCGGTGTCTCTCCCTTTGTGGCTCCAGGAACTGGGGCGGGCGTAGGGCTCAGGAATCTCCTCTCCTAGGGAGCTGAGAGTTCTCTTCATCAGGTCAATAGCTCTCTCTAGGATCCAGTCTGAGTACGGCATACAGCTTCCTCCCTCTTCACTTGCGTGCAGGGATTTCTCCATCTCCTGCTTCCATTCTGGTTGCTTGGTCCCCCGTCTCAGGGTCACTTTTCTTGATTCCTTTCCCCACTCGCTTTTCTTTCCAACGCCCATCGACCAGCTAGGCTTGTGGTCCTGTGTCTCCACCACTTCTTCTTCTGAGAAATCTGGCCTCTCGGATCCCAACATCTGGCAAGGTTCCAACTGGGTCAGCGGCTCTCTTTCCAGGGAGTTTTCTCCCTCTCTTGCTTCGTTGTCTGACATGGTAAATTTTTGCAAAATCCCCCGGCAAGGGTCTACCTTCCAGGTGGATTAATTTTGCAAGTCCTGTCTAATGTAAGGACCCACCCCACTTTGCATCTTAAGAAGACAGAACTCTTGGAATAGCTCTTCCAACAGGAATCCTTTATTAAGAGAAAATGGTTGCAGGCATGCTAGACAGGACTTGGGGTTCAAGCTCTCCCATTCAAGGTTTTAAGGGGTTCCCCAGTAGTCCCACCCAATCAACCCCCCTTCCAGTGATAGTTTCAAGTATCACAATTCCATCCCCTTTCTTCTTCCGTCTGGATGGAGACTTCAGATAACTACATGAAAGGCAATTACTCTTCTTTGATATGTTAAAGCTTAGAGGCCACAATAAACACACATTCAGTCCTTTGAAGTGTGCTGAAGGAAGTGAGGGCCATAAAGCCCCTTTGCTCTCCCCCTTTTTTCCCTCTTATGGCAGAATCCAGAGAAGGCAGAATTGGGAGTTTCTATGT
Organism: Crotalus tigris; assembly: GCF_016545835.1. NCBI lineage: Eukaryota > Metazoa > Chordata > Lepidosauria > Squamata > Viperidae > Crotalus > Crotalus tigris. The sequence goes on along the minus strand of NW_024098092.1, from coordinate 106,518 downwards.
TTGATAATTAAAGATGAAATATAATTGGATTCTGACAGGTAGGCAACTTTGGCTCTTTTATGACTCGTGGACTTCAACTCCCAGAATTCCTGAGCCAGCCTGGCTCAGCTTGGAAACCTCTCCCTTTCCCCTCAGCATGGCTGGCTCAGGAATTCTGGGAGTTGAAGTCCACCAGTCATAAAAGAGCCAAGTTTGAAGACCCCTGTCTTAAATCTAACAAACAAAATGGAGGCTGGCTGAAGAATTCTGGGAGTTGAAGTCCACAAGTCATAAAAGAGCCATGTGTCAATGCTGCAAATATTGTATATTCTTGCTTTTGACAATATGTAGAATTGTCTGGTAATTATGGGGTTAATACAGAGCAGAAGGGGTGTTGGGGGTAAAGCCCAGGAAAGAAAGAGGAAGAGAACATTTGACTTTCATACTAATTGGATCATGTGAGATATGACAGCTAATTTAGGGAGGGAACATGCTGATAATTTAACTGCTCAGAGGAAGAGAACTTAGATCCTAGCATCCCTCCGTTGTGCCTGTGCCGACATTTTGTAACAATAAAAGACTTTTAGGAAAATAAATGCCTGGAAGTTCTTTGGAATGTTTCATTAGCCGGAATCACAACACCATGTTTGAAGACCCCTGTCTTAAATCTAACAAACAAAATGGAGGCTGGCTGAGGAATTCTGGGAGTTGAAATCCACGAGTCATCAAAGAGCCCTAGTTGCTTTGCCTTCTGTTTCAAGAGAATGAGATCAAAGTTTTTGTGATCCATTGCCCACCATAAAGAGATGACACTTTTAATTTTATTTCAACCTCTTCTGTCAACTTAGGATGAGATGGAGTTTGGGTACACCCAAGCTCCCCATAAAACATTTCCAGTTGTCTTTGACTCGCCAAGGAACAGAGAGCTGAATATCTTCCCCTTTAAGAAGGTTTTGGTAAGTGGTGTCTCCCCCCCCCATTTAATCTTGGCTGTTGAAAAATCACAGCTCTGCATTTCATTCTCCACTTTTACTTGCAAGACAATAAAAATCGTTAATTGTCTCCCATCTGTTCCCTTCATTAAAGGTGAGATGGATAAGTCAGGAGGACTAGATCAAGTTGTATAGGCATTTATCTCAATCCCTCCAATAGGGCATGGATAAAAAGAGGATTGACTAAGGTCTGCTTGATTTGACGCAACTGTTGGTTCCCCCCCTCCAAGGGTCCAGATTTTGGCTATGTAAAACGGGAGCTATCCTCCGAGGCGTCTTCTTCCAGCCTGGATGGATTTGGGAATCTTGAAGTCAGCCCTCCGGTGAACGTCAAAGGCAAGGCATATCCTCTTGGGCGCATCCTAATCGGGAGCCTTTCGCCTAGGTAAGTGATAACAGAAGTGCTGGAATCTCCACGAGAACATTCCCATGTATCTGTGGTTTAAATTCAGAAGAGTCCCTTGGGTTATTCTTCCCATATGGAAGTTCTGGAGAACTTTGTCCCTAGTTAATGATGTTCAACCTTCAGCGCGAACGTCGGCTGGAACATGCATAGCAAATTCGATCGTTCCCCTAACAAGACTCTCCCCAGGAACAGACTTGGGGGGAAAAAGTTTCCCCAAAAAACCAAAAAGATTTTAACAAAGTCACGGAGATTTTAAAAATGTTGTATTTTTCAAAGGTTGTAAATTGGATGAAGAGGGATTGAATAAAAAGGAAAGAGTCTCTTGCTTGGATGCAAACTTTAATCAAAGACAGCCCCGATGCCCAAATTCCATCTGACTGGTGACGTTTTGAGTCAACTCAATATAAAAGACATTAATCACCGTGGCTTATCTTGTAACGCGTACTGTATGGCTTAAGGTGATGTGAACCAATCACTAACAAATCATGGTTTAACACACCATGGGAATTCAGATCCCACTTTTTTCTTTTAGGCACATTCATAAGTCTATGTCCAAACTGGTCCTGGACTTCCTTCACAGTCAAGTTGTACAATCTCCCATTGAACTCTACACGGACTGGCTCGCCGTGGGACACGTAGATGAATTCCTGAGCTTCGTGCCTGCCCTAGACCGGAAGGTATGGGCCCCAATCCTTCTTTCAAACTTGAAAGAGCTTTCAGTGACCAATTTACACAATAAGTGACCGTGTCAAAGCCGCTTTGGAGGCAGATCAACAGCTGCAGGCAGAGTTTCTTTGATGTTCTGCATTTCCACCCATTGGTGCAGCTTCTAAGACTTCTATAAACTGTTCCACCAGACTCTACGGCAGTGGTTCTCAACCTGTGGCTTGGGACCCCATTTGGGGTTGAATGACCATTTCACAGGGGTCGCCAAACAACGCAGTCTGCCATTTCTCCCCCTTTTCCTTAGCTGTGCTACTCCCTTTTATTCTATTGGCTTTGGAAAGCCAATAGAAGAGACTCTCTTGAATAGAGTCTAATTCTATTGGCTTTCCAAAGCCAATAGGTATTGTCCAGGCTGTCTCTGCCCTGCTGAGCCCGCCAAAAGTCCCATTCTGCAAACGATGCTGCACCAGTTGAGTAGTCCTCAACTTACGACTGGTTGGGGGTCGCGGCATTAAAAAGCTTGAGAACCACTGTTCTATGGTGAAATACGGTTGTATTTACAGTGTTCAACACCCAGAGACATTTCAATTAAGGGAAGCCCTAGTCCCGCTCATCCCCTCAAAGAAACTGGCCTACCAAAATATTTCAACTGGCCATTCTTAAGAGCCTGGAGGTCTATTAGGTGTAGAAGTCAGCCCATTGGTATATGGATGTTCTATCATCCAGGTTTATGGTTGTCCCAAATGTGTTTTTTCAAAAGGCAACTGGGGTTTGGCTTCTCATAGCAATAGCAATAGAGCTTAGACTTATATACCACTTCACAGTGCTTTACAGCCCTCTTTAAGTGGTTTAGAGTTACCATATTGCCCCCAAACAATCTGGGTCCTCATTTGACTGACCTCGGAAGGATGGAAGTCTGAGTCAACCTTGAGCCAGTGAGACTCGAACTGCTGGCAGTCGGCAGAATTAGCCTGCAATACTGCATTGTAACCACTGGGCCACGACAGCTCTTAGAACTGAAGACAGAACCGAGATCAGTTGATAGAACTAGAGAAGCTTCTTGGAGAAGTGAAACATCTTCTAAAGAAAAGCAAAGTCCAGTTGGTTTTTGCAAAAGTACCATTGGGATGACCCATTGGTTATATTGCAACTCTGAGCTCTTTTAGGGAGCCTCACTGAAGTTCCAACTCCAATGGAAATCCTGTTTTGCCACCAGAGGAATAACAGACAGTGGGAAGGGACCTTGGAAGTCTTCTAGTCCAACCCCCAGAGGAGGGGATTATCCAGAAGGATCAGTCCTAAAGTTTGAGCAGATGGCTGCTTTTCAAGGCGGATCTTTGATCCAGCTGTTAATCTCTAGGTCTTGCAGAGACCAAGAACTGGAATTGATTAAAGAGCAGGGCTCTAGCACAGAATGAAACCTCTTCCCTAAAAACCTTGATATGAGAAAAGGCTGAAATAACTTACCATCCTTCTCCACATGTATGCGATGGACGAAAAACCTGTTATGGCAATCAAAAGTGCTCGGTCAGCAGCTTCTGGCTGTCTTGCCTTGCGTGAAGCTTCTTCTAAGCTGCTAAATGTTCATTTTAGGCTGCTAGTCCTCTCTGTCCTGTAACCTTTCTCCACCTCTCTGCCTTCCTCCCCTTTCTTAATCCCTCGTTCAGGGATTTCGCCTGCTGCTGGCCAGCCCCAGAGCCTGCTTCAAACTGCTGGAAGAGAAGAAGAATGAAGGCCATGGAGAAGTCAAAATGCCTCAAGGTTGGGCGATTCGTCCTTTCCGGTGCAGAGCTGAAATGAATGATAGCTGGGAAGGCAGATGGCACCAGGGCCCTTTTTCGTCAACTTTTGGGCTGGGTTGCATTAAAAGGGGGTTGTGTTTTCTCCATGCCAAATGGTTTGTCTCCCCACTGTGAACAAGCAAGCGCCCTGAACCAGGGATCCCCAATCTCAATTATTACAATAAACAGCTTTCTATTATAGAATAGTTACCATAACCCTGGGCTTCTAACAGGAGATCAAAAGACACCTGCACAGCAAAAACTAATTCATTTTCCTTTTTTTTTTTTTTAAACAGGAATTGATTTCCAGAAAGGCGATCGGCAGGCCCGTTCCATATCAGATATCGTCGGTGACAAATACTTAAAGCAGTGGAATAATTATTGCCAAGTAAGGATCTCTTCTATTCCGCTATTAAATCTGGAGACCGAGTGATCCAAACCCAACAGAGAGGACCAAGGGATTATCCATTGTTCTGTTCAGATGCTAACAAGAGAGGACAGAAATGTGATGGATGGTTAACTAGTCCAGTCTTATCTTGTCAATCCAGCCATTCAGCTGTCTAGCTCCTTCTTAAAAACAAAAAACACCAGAAACGGAGAATCCACAGCCTTTCCTAAGCTCTGTTCCAGAGTTTACATTGGGAAAAATCCCTTTACATTTAATCTCAAATTTAAGAAACTGCACCTTGCGTTATTATTTCTTGTCCCAGTTTTCATGTTCTGGACATGGAAAGTAACTCTAGAGCAGTGGTTCTCCACCTGTGGGTCGGGACCCCATTTGGGGTCGAACGACCATTTCACGGGGGTCACCAAACAAGGCACTCCGCCATTTTTTTCCCCTTTTCCTTAGCTGTGTTACTCCCTTTTATTCTATTGGCTTTTGAAAGCCAATAGAATTGATTCTCTTGAATAGAGTCTAATTCTATTGGCTTTCAAAAGCCAATAGGAATTGTCCAGGCTGTCTCTGCCCTGCTGAGCCCGCCAAAAGTCCCCTTCTGCAAATGGTGCGGCACCAGTTGAGTAGTCCTCGACTTACAACCCGTTGAGTAGTCCTATTAAAAAGGTTGAGAACCACTGCTCTAGATCATCTTCTCTACAGAGATCCTCAATCATCCAATTCGCAGTTGCTTTTCTAAAAAGCAACTGGACTTTGGTTTTTACTCCAGAGAATGTTTGGCTTTTCATCTAAGCCTCTTCATTTTATCTTCTCTCCATCTCTCCCTGAGGTTCAATGTCTTCTCACCTCCATCTTTTCTTCCGGTTGAACATCCCAAGTTCCTTCAGCCTGTTCTCAACTCCTAGCATTATCTTTGTCCCTCTCCTTTGAACCTGTTGTAACCATGTTGTACACCATCTTCAAGTAGAGTAGAAGGGAAGGGAGACTCCCCGGGTCTACAGGTAGCCTAGTTGCAATAGAGAAGACTCAAGACTCAATTGTAGCACACGTTTTCTCGTGGTTTTGAATCCTTGAGGACTTAGGCAGAGAAAAATGGCCTGAAGAATAATCTATGCAAAGTTAATCTTAAGATTTTGACCCTGGCCTAGCAAGAAAGGAAAGGCTGTGGATCTTCTTGTGAAGAGACTGAAGATGTACAAGAGAAAAAAAAAATGGCTGTGGCGTTTATGAACGCAACTTTGTTGCGTTCAACCCTTCGGTTGAGTCAGGCATATCCCAAACACATCTGAAGATGGCAAGTTGACAAAACACATACCGTATATTCCGCCGTATAAGGCGACCCGGTGTATAAGATGACCTGTCTTTGGCGCCGAGTTGCATGCCTAGAAAGTCGTCTTATACGCCGTAAACTACCGTAATTTCCGGCGTATAAGACGATTCGGCATATAAGACGACCCCCAACTTCGGTGCCGATTTCCGCGCTTTCAAAAGTCGTCTTATACACTGGAAAGTACGGTACCTTAAAAACTGAATCCCTGAGGGCCTTACCTAGTCAGTAAAACACTTAAGCAAGGGATATACAAGATGGACTCACCTTTCTAATCAAATTCTAAAATTTTCAGAGTCTTCGACTTACAATTCACTTAGTAACCGTCCAAAGTTACAACGTCACTGAAAAAAAGAGACTTGGGATCATTTTTCACACCGTTGCAGCATCCTGCATGGTCACGACATTTACATTCAAATGTTTGGCAACTGACTTCACATTTATGACGGTGGCAGTGTGCCAGGGTACTGTGACTCCCTTTTGTGACCTTCTGACATGTAAAGTCAGTGGGGGAAGCCAGATTCACTTAACAACGTTACTCATTTAACAACTGCGGTGATTCACAAACGTGGCAAGAAAAATTGTGCAACGGGGCAAAAATTCACTTAACGAATTTCTCACTTAAGCCACATACAGTAGTGGCCAAAATTGTGGAAACCTTTTGACGTTTGATGGCTAATAACACCACTTTTTGGGGGAGCAGTACCATAAAATTATGTATCAATGGGAAGATAATTTAATCAAGACATGTAATGCAACGAAGTTTGTTCGACTATCTGTACTGTGTTCTATGAAAAGTTATAGCCCAAGAACCAGAAAAAGGAAGCACAACTTGCTTAAGTTGATCTCAGGTAGCTTTCTTTCATCCGATGGTTAGCCAATGAGCATGAGTGTTTGGAGAGCCAATCGGGTGTCATCTTGTTTTGGCCATGAGCCAATCAGATCACAGTGGGATTCAGTTATCGATGTCACGTATTGAAGCTGAGAGGACATTTGTCAGGGTGTTATGTGATGGCTATCAAGTTGGCTGGGGGTTTTTTTGTGTACTTTTCATTTAGTGAGCTTGTAAAACATCATAAAATTAAAGTGATGGTGCAAAGAGTTGACTGGTCACCCAGAAAGCGATGTAAAATAGTTGTTATAGTTCCGGCTAATGAAACACTTCAAAGAACTTCCAGGCATTATTTTCCTAAAAGTCTTTTATTGAATCAAAATGTCGGCACAGGCGGAGGGATGCTAGGATCTAAGTTCTCTTCCTCTGAGCAGTTAAATTATCAGCATGTTCCCTCCCTAAATTAGCCCTCATATCTCACATTATCCAATTAGTGTGAAGGTCAAAGGTTTCCTTCCTCTCTCTTTCCCGGGCTTTACCCCCAACCCCCTTTCTGCTCTGTATTAACCCCATAAATACCAGACAATTCTGCATATTGTCAAAAGCCAGAATATACAATATTTGCAGCGTCGACAATAGTGTTATTAAGTGAACAAGGCTGCAGTGATAAAGAAATGAGAAAAAAAAACGGGTGAAAACTTTTAACCAAAGGTGGCATTTCTACGGTACACTTTTCCCAAAAGATTTCCACAATTTTGGCCACTGCTGTGAATTTTGGGCTCAGTTGTGGCCGTTAAGCCAAGGATTGCCTGTGTTGGAAGTCATGGTTTCATTGTGCTCACTTTGTGGGCACTGAAATATTAAGTATGGCCTCATCCTGCTCCTTTTTCTCTCCTCACTAAAGCATCTCTTTTTTCCCCCGTCAGGAGTGCATTGATTGGAACAGGAAAATCCTCCAGGAGGAACTGGAGCTGACAAAGGAAGACATTATTGAGATCCCTCAGCTTTTTCACCCCTACCTTGATTATCGTCAGCTTCTGCCTTCTCCTGCTTTTCCTGAGTATCCTCAATCTCCGCCTTCTTATCCTTTTGAGTATCCTCGTCCTCCTATTTCTAAAAGCATCAAGGTTTCCGCTTTGGCTTATTTCCCAGACATGGTAAGACTCCAGCCCCGAATAACAACAACAATAGCTCTTAAGACTTGTGTACCGCTTCGTGTGTTTTGAGAAGAACCGGCCAAGAAGTGACTCAGCAGGTCCTCCCAGTCAAGGGTTCAGCTTAATTCAATTTCTATTGTTGTCCTGTGGAGAAGCAGTGGGTATCTCACCGGGAGCCAGACATGACCTTGTAGTTGCCCACTCTTCCCAAGGCATGGGGTGTGTGGAACCACAGGAAACACAGAAAGCGCTTTTGATGTGCTGGTTGGGTTCACGCCATCACCAGAAACTCTCAGAGGCTTGTCTGGCTCAAAGTACTGGGTGAATCCAATACTGTGCCTTGCGTTCCCTTCTATAGAATCTTTCTGAACAGCTCTAATGTGATGGGTCTAAATTAAGGCTTAGTCGTCCCTAGTAAAGAGCTTATCCTCCTTGAGTTTAAAAGCAGCTGGAGAAGTAGAGTGTTAAAACCTATTGGTCTTCTTACCGTTGAATTTCACTAGGGTACAAAATCATGAAACTGATTACAATCTAACATTAAACTAGGGGTAGGCAACCTTGGCTTTTATGACTCATGGAATTTAACTCCCAGAATTCCTGAGCCAGCCATGCTGAGGGGAAAGGGAGGTTTCCAAGCTGAGCCAGGCTGGCTCAGGAATTCTGGGAGTTGAAGTCTACGAGTCATGAGGGGGCCAAAGTTTCCCTCATGCTGGCTCAGGAATTCTGGGAGTTGAAGTCCACGAGTCATGAGGGGGCCATAGTTCCCCCATGCTGGCTCAAGAATTCTGGGAGTTGAAGTCCACGAGTCATGAGGGGGCCATAGATCCCCCATGCTGGCTCAGGAAATCTGGGAGTTGAAGTCCACGAGTCATAAAAGAGCCAAAGTTGCCTACCCCTGCCTTAGACCAATGGTTATCTCCCTTCTGCAGGTGAATATGATTGTCCTGGAGAAACACCTGGGCATCCCAAAGCCATTTGGGCCTATCATCAGCGGCCAATGCTGCTTGGAGAAAGAGGTCCGGCGTCTTCTGGAGCCGTTAGGATTGTCTTGCAATTTCATCGATGACTTCTCTTACTACATCAGCTTTGGCGATATTCATTGTGCCACAAATGTCCGTCGGAAGCCCTTCTCCTTCAAGTGGTGGGACATGAAGCCTTGAGGGCCTCACCACGGCTTCTGTTTCCCACTCAACGAAGACGACGGCACAGGCCTAGCGTGTCTTCTCCCGCAATTCCACAGGCAATCCAGCAACTTTCCAAGAAATCCTACTGATCCTCCTTTTAGATGAAGGTGCTTGCAAGCTTCTCTTGCGGTTGACTTTCTCCACTTATCTAAGCAGGCTCTTCTCAGCTCTGAATGTCTGCCAAAATCACCCCAAAGAACAAGAGGGCAGCCAAGTCGAGGCAAGCTGCTCTAATCCTTCTCTTTACTCATGCACAGTAATTCTAAAACTAGTTATAGAGGTCCAATAAGTCATTTCATAACCCTAGTAGGTCCATGGTCCTTCAAAGAATGCTATTACAGAATCAGAAGAAAGATGGAAAGGATCTCGGAGGTCTTTTAGTCCAGCCCCTGGCTCAAGCAAGAGATTCTATACCAGTGGTGGCGAACCTATGGCACGCGTGCCAGAGGCAGCACTCAGAGCCCTCTCTGTTGGCACACGCACCACCGCCGCCAGCAGCGGGTCCATCAGGCCACCACCGCCACCCAGAGCAGGAGCCCCGTCCACCACAAAGGAGGCGAAGCGGCCGACTAGCAAGCTTGAGCAGAGGTGATAGAGCAGAGGTCACCAACCATTGATTGGTGGACTGGAAGAAAAGGGAGGGGGAAGCATTTTACATGCATGCATGCGTGCACCGGGCCGCGAGCATGCATGTGCTGCAAATGGGGCGGGGCTAGTGCCTGCATGGTACTTACTAGCCCTGCCCCATTCTTGCGTGGTGCAGCGCCTTGTATCTGCACCCCACGGCATGGCCGTTTTTGCGCCTTGCAGCATGGTGGCCCATTTTTGTGCCCCCCCCCGGTTTTTGCGTGCCAGAGGCGACACTCAGAGGCGCCTCCCTGCCCCCCCCCCCATGAAGGCACCACAATGCCGATGTGGCCCTGGCACTTTGCGATAAATAAGTGGGTTTTGGGTTGCAGTTTGGGCACTCGGTCTCTAAAAGGTTCGCCATCACTGTCCTATACCAAGTGACTGTCTAGTGAATCTCTTCTTAAAAACCTTGAGTGATGAAGCAAACGACTTCTGAAGGCAAAGCAGTTCCACTGGTTAATTGTCCTCACTTTCAGAAAGTTTCTCCTTAATTCCAGGTTGTTTCTCTCTTTCTTTCCATCCATTGTTTCTTGTCTTGCCTTCTGGTGCTTTGGAAAATAAATCGATCCCCTCATCTTTGTGGTAGCCTCTCAAATATTGGAATGCTGCTATCATGTCACCCCAAGTCCTTCTGTCATATCACCAAAACTCATCAGCTCATGTTTAGTCACCACTGCCTAGATAAGCCAAGTCAGATAGTCACATATCAAGAAATCACCAAAACACACTCCAACAGATGAAGAACATTTTCCCCCCAAAAAACTAGCTGGTCCAAGGTCTTGTGAACCTGGGATGACGGAGTTGAAGAAAAATAATTTTCGACATAAAACTCCTTAGCGGCTGGCCCCAAATGCGTGATGAAGGCTGGCAGCCCTTTCCAAGTATACAAATCAAAATAGGAATATTGAGTAATTAATCCACATTTTAGTTTTATGTTGATTTCTCTCTATCATTTCAAACACTGGATTCGCAAAGAGGCATTCCGAGGGTGCAATAATTGTGAAGTCCATGTTTCTTTGGCTGTTTTATTTTTAAATGGAATGCGTGCCGCTGAATTATTTTATATTTTTAAATCTTTTTTGCAGAGGCTTCTCTCACTGATCTTTCAAATTGCTTGAATAAATTGTGAACAACAGTTAGGCATTCTGTTCCGTTTTTTTTAAATCAATGCTACTGTTAATATGGTCACAAAGGTAGACTATGAATAATACAACTAGTCCTTGACTTACAACAATTCATTTAGTGACTGTTCAGTTACCATGGCACTAAAAAAAAGTGACATGACCATTTTTTCAGTTGCGACTTTTGCAGTATCCAAATAATCACGGGATCAAAATTCAGATGATTGGCAATTGACTCGTATTTATGATGGTCACAGTGTTCCAGGGTCACCTGATCCCCTTTTCCGACCATTTGACAAGCAAAGTCAGAATGGGGAAGTCGTATTCACTTAACAACCGGGTCACTAGCTTATCAACTGCATGGATTCACTTAACTAGCGTTGGCGGGAAAAGTCGTAAAACAGGGCAAAAACTCACTTAACAAATGTCTCACTTCACGGCAGAAAGTTTGGGCTCAGTTGTGGTCCTGAGGACCACATGAACTTAGCAAGAATTCAAAAAAAATCAGAGTTAGGTGCTATTATTACACCTACATGGAAATTATGGACACTCTCCAAAGAAGTTTGGACTTTTGGCTCCCTAAGGTACAAGACGACCTTTTTGATGGGTCCTTAACATTGACCTTTCTCTTGTTGACTTCAACCACCTCCATCCAACCACTTTGACTAGCTTCTTCTGATGATCTTGCTATTGGAGAGTTGACCAATGTGGGGAGCACTAGAATATCAGCAAATGTTCTTCAGAGTTTAAATCCAACTCAAAAATATCTCAGTAAAACTGCTCAGGGGATGAAGGTCTATGGAGATTCTTAGTCATCCAGATCATGGTTGTCCCAAAGGTGCTTTTTCCAGGAGGCAAGTGGACTTCCTTGCTTTTCTTTGAAGACGTTTCGCTTCTCATCCAAGAAGCTTCTTCAGCTCTGACTGGATGGTGGGTAACAGAAGGATTTCCTCAAGTTGACACAGATAAACCTCCAAGTGGCCTCAACGACTCTCTCAAAGGACGCAAATGACCAGCGGTCTGCAAGGAGGATAAATCCTTCCGTTCCCCACCATCCAGTCAGAGCTGAAGAAGCTTCTTAGATGAGAAGCGAAACGTCTTCAAAGAAAAAACACCTTTGGGATGCTCAGGGGCTGCCAAGTAAGCAGTAAGACATTCTCTAGAAAGAGAGATCTTGTAATGGCAGGCTTCCTTCAATGTTCTCCTTTGGGGTTTACAGTTTGACTTGTATTATGGCTTGAAACTTCCAGCAGAAGAACAAGTAAAATAAAAAAAACCTCAAAGTCTTAACATTTCCACATGCTGTTTCTTGGCCATTTCTGTTCTAGCAGAAGAGTCTGCATCCCTGTTGATGGGATGAAGCTTTTCTCAACCCTCCTTTTCCTAAAAACGCTAAATCAGGCGTCTTCCAACTTGGCCCTTTTAGGACTTGCGGACTTCAACTCCCAGAATTCCTCAGCCAGGCACCCGTGCCTGGCTGAGGAATTCTGGGAGTTGAAGTCCGCAAGTCCTAAAAGGGCCAAGTGTGAAGACCCCTGCTCTAAATGCTTTTAGAAACATCTTGTCAGCTTTACATCAGAATACTGTCTTATTGTCTATTCTCGTTTAATAACTTATGTAACTTTCAACTTACTGAAGAAAAGGCGTCTTACATACCTAGCTTTTCCAGATCATTCGATATCCTGCTTTCAACCAGCTAAGAAATTAAACAAGGCATCCCTTGACAAAGAACGCAGATGTGTTCTAAAGACGTTCTGCTACGCAACAGGTCCTGATAAAGCATGAAATGCGGGATCATCTCTGCTGTTAGGTCAGTACAGGAAGAAGGAGAAAGTAAGACGGCAAAGTCTAAACAAACCCATCATTTATTTAAACATTTGAGAAATATAAAAAAAGGGGACGAGGAAAACAAAAGAGAACGACAAGAGTAGGGTAAAACCTTTTTTCCCCCATCTCTTTAACTTTAATTTGTCCTCACTGGGCCCTTCTCCTTGATAAAGAAAAAAAAAAAAAAAAGAGCCAGCAGTTTTAAAACACAAATCTTTATGCCAACCAGGCCCAAAGCAAAATCTTTTACTTAGCAGAAAAACAGCCGTTTCTTTGGTGAAAATGGAAGTACCTCTTTGTCTTCTTTCTCTCCCATGGCAAATAAATTATCCCCTGTTAATTTACGGGGTTTCCTGTTAGGGTTAGAATGACTTAGCCAATGAAGAAGAGGAAAAACATCTGGCAAGACAAATAAAATGGTGAGGGGTGTTGAACTGCGGCTGAACGTACCCAATCAGGAAAAAAAAAAAAAAAAGAGAAAACGTTGTGCAAAAGAGAGTCAACTTCCTGACTTTTCTCACTTTAACATCATTCTCCATCTAGTATCCTGAACCTGCAAACTTAGCATCAAATCAACAGCTGCTGCCTGCCTTCCAACTTTCCCCATGTTCCATCCATCAGTGGTGGGTTTACATTATTTTTTTTTCCGGTTTATTGCTCACTGTTCTAACTCAGAACTTAGCAGATCTGGTTATAAAGGTGACAAAAACCCACCGAGGGATGGTAGTGATGGTGAATGGGGAAAGGATCCTGGTCTCTTATAACAGACCATCTGAAATAGAGCAGGACTTTGCTTCCAGGCCACAACATTTCCATCCCACAAAGACCAGATGGTGAAATAAGACGGCTGTGAATTAAATTCCCACGGGCTGGAAATGCATCTCCTGTATTTCTCGGAAACATTATGCAGTTTCCTCAACCAGGGATCAAAGGGTTGTTAGTATTTGTGGGGGGGGGGGGGTGTCAAGAGAAGGGTTAGAGGAAACACCCCCCCCCCAATATTCTAAGCCTTAGGTGTGATGCTTCGAGTCTGAGAACCACCACTCAGCTGTCATTCAATTCTAAAGAAATTCCCCTTTCAAAAGAGGAACTCAAAAGTTCCACTTCCTAAGAAAGTGGGTGCCAGCCCATAAAGAGAAAAAGATAAACAAAAGGGAAGCTTTTTTTTTTTCCAGCTTAATTACCAGGGTCAGAATTTAGCCCAAAGTGAAATGTCTCTCCAGCTGTTTTCAATGCAACAAATTCACTTGTTCTAAAACCAGATGCGAAGCACCCTCCTGTGGTCAGCCTCCTAATCTCACCCCTAAGGACAATTGCTACTTGCAAGCAAAATGCCCTACAAGTCTCTCTCCCCCCCCCCCAAGATTGTGAGAAAGAAATGCTGTGCAATTACAAAGGAACACAATGCCAATTAAAGGTCTGTGGCAACACGGAAACGAGGTGGCACAACTGCTCAACCCTAAATCAACAGGAACTCTTGAACTCGGAGGCCTGGTGCCCAAATTAAATCAAAGGAAATGATAGAAAGGCAGAGAACTAACAAAAACAAATAGCTGCCTTCCGGGGGGGGGGGGACACGCAAAGCACAGGCCACTCTTTGCAGTAGAAAAAACAAACAAACAAACTTTCAATGCTGGCTTACTGGTCCTGAACAGGTTTAACAGGGGGGAGAAAAACTGGACAAATGCCTCTGAAGTTTCCACCGGAATGGTGACTGAAAAAAAGGACAAACGGACGTCTTCAATTTATCCTCCTCCTCCTCCACCACCATCACAAAAAAAAATAAAAAATAAAAAGAAATACAAAATACAAAACAAGCCACCTTGGGGGGAAAGGATGGGGTGGAGCAGGGCAGAGAAGAGTCCTAGCAACAGGTAGTTAAAACTTCAAATGCCGTATAAAAACCAAATTCTCAGAAGTCTTAACGAAACGCACGGAGGGACCCCCGCACGGAGGGACCCCCGCAGTCTCTTGACCGGTGAAGGGAAGGGTCACACGGCTGGCATCAGAGGGTGCGTGGGTTGTATTCTGGCAATTTCTTGATCTTCTCCTTTTCGGCTTCGTTCTCATCGCGGGCGATCGCCAGGGAGTGAGCGTAGCCCATGGCCACCTGTAAAAGAGACGGGATGCCGGCTGAATTGGCAACCCCCCCCCCGTTCCCTTCGCGTGCCGAGCTAGGCTGCGTAAACGATCCGCGTGACGGTTTCGCACAATCGTCACACTGAACGGAGGTAGCGCCCGTCTTAGAAGGCAGCTCCCCAAATGCAGAGGTTGTTTTGCACATTCTATAAAAGTGTCCCTTATACACACGCATGGGTGTATTAGAGCCAATATCCCTGGTTGTTTAGTTTTGATTAACTCATGAGAAGGAAATTTGAAGTATGCTTATTAAATAAACCAATACTCAGGTTTTATTATTTGTAGCCTTAGTTTATGAGAATTGTTTGATCCCTTCTATGCAATGTTAATTTATAGGATTTCAACTATCTATATGTCTACATATCTACCTATCTCTACCTATCCATTTCTATGTCTATATCTACCTACCCTATTTATCTATTTATGTATCTCTCTATCCTATCTCTCTACATATATCTACCTATCCATCTATATCTACCTACCTACCTCCTACTTTTTATCTAATACCTTCTATGCAATGTTAATTTATAGGATTTCAACTATCTCTATGTCTACATATCTGTCTACATATCTACCTACCTACCTACCATTTACCTACCTATTCCTCTCTACCTACCCATTTCTATGTCTATATCTATCTACCCTATTTATCTATTTATGTATCTCTCTATATATATCTACCTATCCATCTATAATATATCTATCTCTCTCCTCTTTTTATCTATTCATCTCTCACCTATCTCTACCTATCCATCTCTTTGTATCTACCTAGTCTATCCCTATCTATTTATAAATATCTACCTATCCATCTCTTTGTCTCTGTGTATCTATCTAGATATCCATCAATCCATCCATCCATCCATCCATATCTATTTATCTCTCTCTCTCTCTCCCCCCCCTCCCTATCTCCCCTCTCTTCCATCTATCATCTATCCATCTATCTATCCATCCACTTATCCCTCTTCCTTCCCATCCACCTACCCACTGTATGTATGTATGTATGAGCAATATAGCTACTGGTTTACCTGTTCTGTATAAATCCCATCCAGCGTTTTCACTTCCTGAGCTGCAGTTGATGACTTCGGCTTGTGATCTCCGTAACCCTGAAAAAAAACAAGAGGAAGAACTTCATCAGGAAGAACCCAACAGGCTCCATCTGCATACTTTTTTTTTTTAATAAAAAGAGCTAAACTTAGAGCCCACTTCCCCAGACTCTGAATGGAGCACACCTGATATATCCACTCAGTTGCACCATTAATTTTCTTACGGAAAAATGCCTGGAGTTGGGCAGCCAGGCAATTTAAATAAGCAGATTATATAGGAGGCTGTTAGAAAAGGACTCCAATTCACTGCACCAAATAATATTGAGAGACTCTGTAGTAGACTTCTCTCAGTAAATATCCAGGTCAAAAGGTTATTTTCTAAAAAAAAAAACATATTTTCTGTGTCAAAATGCTTCCTTACGCCGAAGGCTGGTTCTGAGAAGACCCCCCCACACAAAGCATCCAGGGATTTTAAGGGCTTAAAGACCTCCATCTGGCCACACAGGAGGTTAACAGGGAGCTAGAAATAAATGCCCATGGCTACTACATCTTGGCCCAGAGTACAGGACTGGCATACAGAGGGAATGGAAGTATTAGCAGCCATACTGGATATCCTCCCAGTGAAAGCAGGATACAAGTCCTCAAACTTATAACAGTTTGCTTAGCGACTATTTGAAGTTACGTCACTGAAAAAAAGTGACTTAGGATCCATTGTTCGGACTTTATGACCATTGCAGCAGACGCTTGGCCAACTGACTCGTATTTATGACGGATGCAGTGTCCCCCGGGGTGACGCGATTCCCTTTTGCAACCTTCTAACCAGCCAAGTCAATGGGGAAAAACAGGTTTTCTTAACAACCAAGTTCCTAATTTCACAACCGCAGCAACAACAAATACGACAAGTTGTAAAACGGGGCAAAGCTCATTTTTACAAGTCTCACTTAGCCACATCAATGTTGGGCTCAATGGTGGCCAATTACAGGGCTACCTGTAATTTGGAAACGCCTTTGCAGAAAGCAAAAGCCGCCCCTTCTCCGTGTTTAAAAGAGACTCTCGGCTCCGTGGAATTTCCCATCTGGTCTCCCCATTTTCCAAGTGGGGAAACTGGTAATTTCACGGAGAAAAGAAGCGGCTTTGTTGGGTTCCAAGTCAGGCCCATCTTTCCAGCCAAATCGCCAAGTGGTGGCTTCAGAATAGTTTGCTATGAGATGGGTGGCAAATAAATTCATTAAATAAACCCCAAAGGTGCTTTTCCCAAGAGGCAACTGGACTTTCTTGCTTTTCCTTTGAAGATGTTTCGCTTCTCATTCAAGAAGCTTCTTCAGCTCCGACTGGACGGTGGGGAATGGAAGGATTTATACTCCTTGCAGACAGCTGGTCATTTGCATCGTTTTAGAGTCGTTGAGCCACCTGGAGGTTTATCTGTATCCTCAGGGTCACCTGAGTGGTGCAAATGGGTGGGGAGCCTTCTTGGAGCTGCTGAAAGGACGGTGTTGTAGATTGGAGATGAAGGGCATTTTGACATAGTTGGCCTCTTGGATCTCTCTTTCAACCCAGCGGTCCTCTCTGTCCAAAATGTGGATTTTGGCATATGGCATAATATTGGAGAACAAACCGATCAGGACAAGATTCAGCAGTCCATCTGCATTTAAAAAGACAAAGGCCCGTCTTTCGAAGACAGCAAAGTCCACATTTTGGACAGAGGGGACCCCTGGTTTGAAAGAGGGGTCAAAGAGGGCACAAATAATCCTCCAAGTGGCGTCAACAACTCTCTAAAAGGAGGCAAATGACCGGCTGTTTGCAAGGAGTATAAATCCTGCCATTCCCCACCATCCTTCTTCTTCACCTTCTTGGATGAGAAGCGAAACCTCTTCGGAGAAAAACAAGAAAGTTCAGTTGCCTCGTGAAAAAAACACCTTTGGGACAAGTATGACCTGGTTGACGGAGAATCTCCATAGACATTGAGTCATGCCCTTTGGGATGGACGCTCTTCGAAGGGTGCGGGAGTGTGAACGGATTTCCAGAAAATATGGCAGACTACAGGAACCATTTTGTGTTTCAGTTGGAGATGCAGACAACATAGACTCATTCCCAACAGCCTGTGCCCGTCTTCAACATTTTTAGAAGGGGCTTGCCATTGCCTACTTCCTAGGGCTGAGAGAAAGTGACTGGCCCAAGGTCACCCAGCTAGCTGTAGGCCTAAAGTGAAGCTAGAACTCACACTGTCTTCAACAGTGAAGGGATGAAGGGACCCAGGGCAGAAAACATCCTGCAGCCAACGAGGCTCCACTCAGGTGACCCAGAGGACACAGGTAAACCTCCAAGTGGCCTCAATGACCCTTTAAAAGGATGCAAATGACCAGCTGTCTGCAAGGAGTATAAATCCTTCCACTCCCCACCATCCGGTCAGAGCTGAAGGAGCTTCTTGGATAAGAAGCAAAACATCTTCAAAGAAAAACAAGAAAGTCCAGTTGCTTCTTGAAAAAACACCTTTGGAACAACTGTGACCTGGATGACGGAGAATCTCCGTAGACATTAAATAAACCGGTCGCAACCAGCCCCTTACCAGCTCTCCAAAGGTCGGAGAAGGACCCCAGCTGATTGTGCTCTCATCAGCTGCCACTATAATGCTGCTCTTCCTGAAAACAAGACAAAATGTTACTGCAGAAGAACTGCTAGAAGTGGGATATAAATGGAGAGGTTTCAAACAAAAGCACGCAGAAATCTCAGCCAGCGTATCTGAACAGCTGGATTACGGGAATTCTCCTGCAGAATACCGGCCCTTCCTCCAGGACCAAGGAGAATAAACGAAGACAAGGAGATGAAGGTTGCAAAGAAACGAGAGAAGGACCTCCTTACCCACAAGACAAGCTACGGATTTTCCAACCGCACAGATCCTGCACGGTTTTGGGGTACATGGTTGATTCTCGGGAAGTGTTCGTCGCTCCCCAGAAAAACAGGCCTCCTGCAGCAGGCACAAAGGAGGGGGGAATATTTTTTATTTTTATTTTTAAATTGCTTTTGTGCATTGTTCACAAGAACACCTGCTCTCTGTGAGGCTATTAGCAGACAGGCGTTGTTGGGCAAATCTGAAGACGTGTCGACATTCTGATTTTTTCTTTAAGCAGGAAGGGGGAACGGAACAACGTTAACTAGAAGCCGCAATATTAAAACAGGCCGTTTTCACAAGAGAGTAACACGCACACTTCCTTGTGATACCTACTGAAAGCTGTTTCTTGCAAAAAATAATGTGTTTTTTTTAAAAATAAAATTCAAAAGCGTTCCTTCGTTGACCGATTCCAAGGCCGAGCGTACCTGTTTCGCTGACTGCAAAAGAGCAGGTGTAGCCTGCGTAGATCTGCGCCGCGCCACGGCCGGGGAAATCGAAAAGCTTCACTAACCGGGGCACCATCTCGTCCCTCTGTTCCGCGTGTCCTAATCGGCCGTAACCGCCAAATCCCCAGGAGAAGACACGCTTCTGTGAGTCCAGGATGAGCTGGAGAAAGGCAGGAGAGGTCGTGAATTAAAATCTAGATGGAAGAGGGGGAGGAGAAAGAAGAAGGGAGATGATTGGAGGAGGAAGAGGAGACGGAGAGAGAGGAGACGAAAGAAGGGAGGAGAAAAAGGAAGGAGAAGAGAGGAGATGATTGGAGGAAGAGAAGGACAAGGAGACGGAAGAGAGGTAGAGAAGAAAGGAAGGAGAAGGAAAAGGAAGAAGGGAGATGATTGGAGGAGGAAGAGGAGATGGAGACGGAAGAAGGGAGGAGAAAAAGGAGGGAAAAGAGAGGAGGAAGAGGAGAAGGAGAAAAGAATGACAAGGAGATGGAAGAAGAGAGAAGAAAGGAGATGGAAGAAGGGAGGAAGGAGGAGAAGGAAAAAGGGAGAAGATGATTGGAGGAAGAGGAGACAGAGAAGGAGAAAGAAGAGGAGACAGAAGAAGGGAGGAGAAAGAGGAGACGGAAGAAGGAAGAGGAGGAGGAGAAGAGGATGACAAGGAGATGGAAGAATAGAGAAGAAAGGAGAAGGAAGAAGGAAGAGAAGGCGGAGAAGGAAGAAGATGATTGGAGGAAGAGGATACGGAAGAAGGGAGGAGGAAGAAGAGTGTCAATGCTGCAAATACTGTATATTCTTGCTTTGACAATATGCAAAACTGTCTGGTAATTACTGGGTTAATACACAGCTTAGAGTGGGGGGGGGGGGAGAAAAAGCCCGGGAAAGAAAGAGGAAGTAAATTTTTGACCTTCACACTAATTGGACAATGTGACTTGTGGGGTTTAGCAAGAAAAGGTTGATGCCAGCAACAGGAAGTCAGATTCTGGCATCAACATGTCCATGATGGCGATCGGCAAAATTGTAGCTCTGCAATAAAGACTTTAGGAAACATGCCTGAAAGTTCTTTGAAGTGCTTCATTAGTCGGAACCTGTGACAAAGAGAAGGAGAAGAGGATGACAAGGAGATGGAAGAAGAGAGGAGAAGAAAGAAGGGAGGAAGAGGAGGAGAAGGGAGATGATTGGAGGAAGAGGAGACGGAAGGGAGGAGGAGGGAGGGAGAAGACAGGAGGAGATGATTGGAGGAGGAAGAGGAGGAGGAGTAGAAAAAGAGGATGACAAGGAGATGGAAGAAGAGAGGAGAAGAAAGAAGGGAGAAGAAAGGAGAAGGAAGGAGGGAGAAGAGAAAAGAGAAGGAGGAGGAGATGAAATATTCTTCAACTCTGAACTTTCTGAAAAGGTTCCAGACTGATGGATTTTTTCCAAGTTTGGTATATAAAAAAAAGTTTTGGCTTCAAAAACAGCTTCCTTCTAGCCTCTATTCTTCATTTTGAAAGGCCCATTTTGAGGCAAGAATGCGATTCCAGCCAGATCCTATTAACTGGCAACATTTAACGACGTTCTTTTCTCTCCTTGGCATTAAAAACAGCAGAGAAGCCATTTGAAGTTTTCTTCCTCATCCACCCCAACCTGCTATGACGTTTTTCTTAACAGCAAGAAACCGTTTTAAAAGTTTGCACGCCGGCCCACCTTCAACCGTCTGTGGCTCCCCTGGTTCTGCAGCCGAAGTTTGCTGCTGAACCCAAACCACGGAGAGAACTAAGCCTCTTACCGTGTGATTCGCACCACACGCCACATCCCTCACGACGATGTTCGGGACTGGCAAGATCTGGCCATCTTTGGTCTTCTCGATGAAGATGGCCACACGGCGAGGAACTAACTCACAGTCGTATTCTATCCTCTGGGCTCGGGCGATGAACTTCCCGTCGGAGTTGTGCCCTGTTGTGGGGCAGAAAATTCCAGTCGAAGGGGGCGCACCGGAGCGAAAGGGAGGGGGAAGCATTTTACACGTGCGCACACAAACAGGGCCGTGAGCACGCGCAACACAAACGGGGCGTGACACTCGCTAGCACCGCCCCATTTTTGATGCACGGGTGCTAGCGCTGTGCCATCTTCGCCGCGCAGCATCGTGTTTGCGTAGCAGTGGCGCTACCGCGAGTGGGGGTGAGAGCCTATACACACGTGCACGCACTGGCCAGGCTGTCCTTCATACCTAGCTGTCCGTACTCAGGGCAACCAAATGAGTAGAGATTCCCTTTGCAATCCATAATCATGCTAAACTCAGCCCCGCACGCCACCTTGGTAATTGGCTGGCCGTTGTACATGATCTAAAACAACAACAACAAAAGGTTTAAGGAAACACTGAAAAACTCATTTCTCTTATTCCTCCGAAGCCCACAACTTCAGGGAGACTTCAGTCTGCTATTAGCACAAGCCTGTGCAAATTCTGCTTTTTTGATACACGTCTCCTTTGCAAATTGGATCTTAAAAAGGGTTTTGGAAGAGTAGCTGGGACATTAATGTTTTCCATTGGAGGGAAACGCGATATTTTTTCCACAACCTGAACTGGTAATTCAGGCAGCGAGAAACAGGAGAAAAAAGTTGAACTAGGAACATTTTAACCAATGTTGCATTTTTAAGCCTGCTATCGTACCTGGGTAGGACTGGGAATGGCGTCTGTCTGGTTCCCCAGTCCAAGTTGCCCCATCTTGTTCTCTCCAAAAGCAAAGACAGATCCATTCTCTAGAAAGAAAAGATTTTTAAAAAGTCCCTTTTTAATTCCACTCGGTCAAAACGTCCCTCAACACAAAACTCGAAAGCAGCTTAATATAGGTGGTCCTCAACTTACGACCACAATTTGGTCATAAGTCATGAAAGTCACTAAGCAGGTCACCACATAACCCTGCCCAATTTATGACAGCTGTTAAACCCATTGTTTGCCATGGGGCTATTTTTGCTGCTAACTGCAAGTAAATGCTGATTTCCAGGAAAAAAAAAACATATCTGGACTTCTATTGCCCACTCTCAAAAGGAAGTATATATCTATCTATATATATACATAACATATACACATGCTATACACACACACACACACACACACACGCACAAATAGCAACCTAGAATTAAGAAGAAATTTCCTGACACTGAGAACAATTAACCAGTGGAATAACCTGCCTCCAGAAGCTGTGAATGCTCCAACACTGGAAGTTTTTAAGAAGAAACTGGACATCCACTTGTCTGAAATGGTATAGTTTCGTGCCTGAGGAGGGGGTTGGACTTGATGACCTCCAAGGTCCCTTCCAACTCTTGTCATTCTACTATATTCTAATATTAATCACTGCCTATTTAGAATACATAGCGGAAAGAGGAAGCTTGAGCGTTCACAAGGTTGATGCTACATGGAAAAAACTGCGACTGAATCTGGATGTTCTGCTCTGGGTACCACGAAGCCCCCCACCTCCCAGGAGGTAGCAAAGAAAACAGGTCGTGAAGAGGACGTGTAGTGTCCCAGACAATCCTGCAGACCCTATTCAAGCAATGCTTATATGCTACATCCTGGATAGAAGGGAGTGAATTGCTAATAATCTTTTCTGCCGTCCTCACCACTCTCTGCTCCGCCTTCCTGTCTGAAGCAAGGATGCTTCTAAACCGGACTGTGATGCAGAATGACAGGATGCTCTCGATCGTCCCTCTGTAGAAAGTGGTGAGGACAGGGGAAGGAAGATGTGCTTTTCTCATGTGACGCAGAAAATGCAGGCATTGCTGTGCCCGCTTCACTCGCTGTGGAGCAACCAAGCCAGCCTACTTGTTAACTGCACACCCAGAGACTTGATACTGCTAACTACCTCCACGGGAGAGATGGTTAATTAACAATGTCTTTGCAAAACTCTTATGAGAGAGAAAAAGGGAAGGCACAGTGATACACCCCAAGGCTCCCATACCCGTCAGGGCCAGTGTGTGGTTGCGCCCACAAGCGGCTGACACAACTGTCTCACTGCTGAGCACTTCTATAGGCTTGGGGGCATCGACCCGTTTGGTATCTCCGTGGCCTAGCTGCCCTTTGTCGTTGCGTCCTGGGGAAAGAGAAGCACAATGTGAGTGTATGCTCTGTGCATTTTTCCAAGGAGATCTTGCTAAATTTAATTCCGGCTAAGACAGTGGTTCTCAACCTGGGGTCGGGACCCCATTTGGGGTCGAACGACCATTTCACGGGGGTCACCAAACAACGCAGTCCACCATTTCCCCCCCCCCCCTTTTCCTTAGCTGTGTTACTCCCTTTTATTCCATTGGCTTTTGAAAGCCAGTAGAATAGACTCTCTTGAATAGAGTCTAATTCTATTGGCTTTCAAAAGCCAACAGGAATTGTCCAGGCTGTCTCTGCCCTGCTGAGCCCACCAAAAGTCCCATTCTGCAAACGGTGCTGCACCAGTTGAGTAGTCCTCAACTTACGACCGGCTGAGTAGTCCTCGACTTACGACCGGTTGGGGGGGGGGTTGCGGCATTAAAAAGGTTGAGAACCACTGGGCTAAGACATACAAAAATGAAGCAATGGAGACTCACCCCAGCTCCACAGCTTCCCTTCCACGGTGATGAAGAGGCTGTGAGCAGCACACGGACCCGAAATTACCGTCCGGATTTGGATTCCCGAGAGACATCCGTATCTGTGCGGCCCCCACAGGTTTTGGCCAAGGTTGCGATACGCAGCTGCAAGGATTATTACTGTTGTTAATTCAAATTTGGTATAGCCACCCAATCCTAATGCACTCTGGGCAGTGTACACGATCAAAAAAACTATAAAAATGATTTAAAACATACAACCACAGACAGCTTGAACTAAAATGATCAGAAAAGCAAGATAAATCCCAACAGCTCCCGTCCCAATATAGGAATGCAATAAAACAGGAATTGTCAGAATCCAATTATATTTCATCTGTAGTTATCGACTATGGAAAACCCCACTTCTGCCCTCTCTGGATTCTGTCATACGATGAAGGGGAAGGGGGTGAACAAAGGGGTTTTATGGCCCTCACTTCCTTCGGTACAACTTCAAAAGGGACTGAATGTGGATACCAGCAAAAGGGCTAAACATAACAATGGGGCCATCAGCTTTCATCTACTCCCCTCTGAAGTCTCCCTTCCGCCGGCAGTGAGGAAAAAGGGGGTGGAAATGTAACGCCTGGGATTGTCACTGGAAGGATGGTGGGGTGGGGTTGCTGGGAACCCCTTAAAACCTTGAACCATAGGGCTTGGCCCCCAAGTCCTGTCTAGAACGCCTGCAACCATTTTCTCTTAATAAAGATGCCTGTTGGAAGAAATATTCCAAGAGTTCTGTCTTCTTAAGATGCAAAATGGGCTGGGTCCTTACAGGAATATTTTTTTTAAATTCCCCTTTGTTCGGCTTTTTAAATAACCTGGGATACTTTCATGCAGCTTGTTAAGGTGAAACCTTGTTTTAACCACAATTTGTCTCTTGTATGGCTGAATGGGTTGTATGGTCCTAGAGAATTGCTGCAAAGGCAGAAAGTAAAAATGAAGTAAAATAAAATAAGTAATTAGGAGTGTGAACCCCACTTTGTAGCCTGCATTTTTTTTTTAAAGGTGCTCTAATGCTGGGTTGCTGGGACATCTCCCTTGCTGTTCAAAGTGCTTTCTGAGTGGCTGTTCCTATTTCAGCCTTATGTTCTTTTTCATATTTAAAACATTTTCAAGAAGACTTTAAAATGTCACAGCCAGTTAAGATTCTCTTTCGTTGTTTACAGGACAGCAGGGAGAAATTAGAAACAAACCAATAATCAGTGAAGGTGCAAAATTTGTAAAGCAGAAAAAAAGTCTGCCTGCTTTGGACTAAAACTGCCACCATCCTCATTACGGTCTCCAGAGTTTGGGTTTTTCCCAGGAAAGTCCCCAAAATGAACTTTCCTGGATTCTCAGCAGGATAAAAATAGATGCTGGAAGCCCGGAGGTTGGTTCATGCATTCTGCATGCCCATCTATTGTGCCTCTTTGCACCAGCCAGACTCTGCCCCCTCTGCTGGGCTCCCTTGCTGAAGATTACAGGCTGAGCTCGGATGTCTTTAAGCCAGACAGCAAAACAAAAGGGGCTTAGTCTTGCTTGGAGACAGCGACGTCAGCCCTGAGATAAGAGCGGCTGTGGGATGCGAGCAGTGACTGCTGGAGACGGTCTCAGAGCCTTCGAATGCAAACCCCGAAAAGAGATTTTTTTACACGCTGAGCCTTGTGCCGCTCAACGCCCTCATAAAGGACCCCGTAACTATGTTAGTACCTCTATAAAATGTCTGGTTTGGCAAAGCAAGTAAAACAGGACAGATACAGATTTGAACAGATAGTTAGGACTGCAGAAAAAACCATCAATTCACTTCACTTCACTTCCATTCTATTCCATTTCTATTCTATTGTACCCTATTCTTATTCCTATCTATTCTATTTCTATTCCACTCCATATTCTATTCTATTCTATTCTATTCTCTATTCTATTCCATTCCGTATTCTATTCTATATTGTCATCTATTCCATATTATATTCTATTCTGTATTCTCTTCTCTTCCAGTCCATATTCTATTCTGTATTCTTTTCTATTCCATATTCTCTTCTATTCCATATTCTATTCTATTCTAATTCCATTCTATTCTCTATTCTATTCCATTCCATATTCTATTCCATTCTGTATTCCATTCCATATTCCCATGGTGGCGAACCTATGGCACGTGTGCCACAGGTGGCACACAAAGTCCTCTCTGTGGGCACGCACGCGGTCGCCCCAGTCCTAGGCCTTCAGCTGGGTTTTATAAAATCTTTTCACTTTAGGCCTCTGCCGCCATGTGCAAAAAAAAAAAAAGTTCATTCAATCAATCAATTTCAACTTCTCGCGGGAAAAAAAAGATCTTGCAAAGTTGGAATTGATTGATTGAACTTTTTAGTCCCACCCAGTCTGCCATTACCACTGAAGCCACACCCACCGAATGGGCCACACCCACCCAATGGGCCACGCCCACCTGGCACCCAACAATACATTAGTGGATTTTGGGTTGCAATTTGGGCACTCGGTCTCTAAAAGGTTCGCCATCACTGCCATATTCCATTTTCTATTCTATTCTATTCTATTCTATTCTATTCTATTCTATTCTATTCTATTCTATTCTATTCTATTCTATTCTATTCTATTCTATTCTATTCCATTCTACTTCTATTCAGAAATCAGAACGTGCACAGAAATAAAAGAGATCCTAAATGGTTGCTAAATGAACAGTACACACAACAGTTTCACTTAACAACCGGGTTACTAATCTAACAACTGCAGTGATTCACTTAACAACTGTGGCAAAAGAGTCATAAAATGGGGCAAAATTCACTTAACCCACGTCTCACTTAGCAACATACATTTTGGGCTCAATTGTGGCCGTACTTTAAGGTGGCAAGTTTTGCTTGGACTGACCAACTAAGGGACCAGTTGCAAGTTTAACAGGCCCGCTCCCCAAAACGCAATGCTTGGAGCAGTGCAGAAATGTTTAACTTATTTATTTAAATTTCCTATTTCTAAACCTCCCTCGGATCCAGCCAGCCAGCAAGATCAACCCGAAGCGTAAACCCCACAATTCCACATCTTCTTTCAACTTCTCTGATGCAGAAAACTAACCATTAATCCTGAATGAAGAACTGCTGTTTTTGATTTTTCTAACCCTCCACCCCATTTCAGCTGGCTAAAATGATTTTAATATTTTTTGCAGCTTCTCTTCTGGGTGGCTCCCTGCGTGTTCCTGCTGTGTGTTTATTTAAGAGGGCAGTGCTCCAGGGAAAAAGCATCATCAAGGTCACCGTAGCTTACCAAAAGCCGTGTTTTATATTACTACTTCTGGAATAAAAGTCTAATGCAGTGATGGCGAACCTTTTAGAGACCCGAGTGCCCAAACTGCAACCCAAAACCCACTTATGCATCATCGGGTGCCAGGTGGGTGTAGCCCATTGGCTGGGCGTGTCTATTGGGTGGGCGTGGCTGTGGTGGTAACAGCGGACTGGGTGGGATTAAAAAGTTCAATCAATCAATTCCAACTCTGCAAGATTTTTTTTCCCGCGAGAAATTGAAATTGACTGATTGAACCTTTTTTTTTTTTTTTTGCACATGGCGGTGGAAAGCGAAAAGGTTTTATAAAACCCAGCTGAAGGGCTAGGACTGGGGCAACGGCGCGCGTGCCCACAGAGAGGGCTCTGAGTGCCGCCTCTGGCATCTGTGCCACAGATTCGCCACCACTGGTGTAATGGAACCCATTAAAGAAAACTAGCCTAAAAACAACAGCCATCCTTGTCTGAATCCAGATGTTCTCTTGGAAATAAGAACAACCGGCCTCAGCCGCAGCTGGCTTGGAACAGTTGCCTTCTCAATTGTGTTTCTTTTTTTTCTCTCCAAAGGACTTTATTGAGTTTTATAGGTTTGGGGATAAAATAGGATCGGGATTAGGGTGGGGTTAGGATCAGGATTGGGATTAGGACAGGATTGGGGTCAACACTGGGGTTATCCCCCAATAACATTTTCAATCTTTAGCAAACAGACTATTGTCCGGGTACATATGTTCAGTTAACAATAGTTGATATAGTGATAAATAACTGTAGTAAATGTAGTAAACGATAATCATAAACAGTATCAGTTAGTCAGCACATATCGTTCTTCTTACTATTGTATATTCAGAATAACATATCACATTCATTTCTCACTAGTTCATTTTCCTAACCATTGTGTTTCCACGCAAGAAATTCACCTTGCTTAATCCAGAAATGAGTAAAGCTTACTTACCTTGCTGCTTTGGGACTTCTTTTCGGCCAATTAAGTCCCAGTTTGTGGCCCCAAATATCAAAAGCTGTCCTTTACACTTTGAGCCTTCCAGTTTCTGAAAAGAAAGAAAAAAAAAAAGATCTGATTTTAAATGTGAACTATTTCAAGTCCTGAAAATCAGAAGAATCAAGAATCAAAGTGGATGCTTAAAACATGGGTCTAAGTCCCTAGCAGAAAATGGGAGTGTTTTAAGTATCAGTGGCAAAAAAGATGCAATTTTAGCCTACGATAAAAATAAAAAGAATCCTGCATTTATTTAGGAAATATGGATAGCTCAAGTTGCTATTTTATGAGTGTTTAATTCGTGGAAAACCCTGCTAGGGAAACACAGAAATTGGAGGGTGGGGAAAAGACACCGGTGCAAATTTTCTGTGTTCACACAACTTCTCAACCATGGAAAAAAACAGAGGGGATCCGATTCAAAAGAGGCAAGAGGTTTCCTTATCTTTTGAATGAATGCATTTTCAGTTTGGGTAAAAATGAAATGACTGCAGCATCCCTGCACTGAAAAAATAAAGCCAATACTTGCAAAAAAATAATAAAATAAAATAAAATTACCCAATGGAAAAAAAAAAATCTTGTCCTGCATTTCAGTTTCTATGCTGCTTTGAAAAAAAAATTTATTTTGTGGATGGCAACAAACAAGGTCTTTTTAATGAATGAATGGATGGATGGAAATAGTTTTCTTAGCACTCTGAAAAGGAAACTGCAGGCAGAAAAATGGGGGGGGGGAATGCACCCCGCGTAGAAGGGCATCAATTGTGGCAGGAGATGGGTGATTCTCCCTATCTGGAAGACCCCTCCAGTCCAGCCTCTTAATTCCCATTAAGAGCAGCTATGTCTTTACAGACTCACACCCTTAGACCCATTTCCCAGAGAGGTAAGACTGATCCCCTTACAATGCGCTCCTTGGTGTGTTCGGGCTCGTTGACCACCACGGCGGCCTGGGGCGATTGCAAACCGGGGGGGCTTTGCTGTTCTCGCCCACCTCCAGACCGGGGTGTCTTCTTGCTGCCTCCGGGGGCCGAGAGCAGGGGCAACACCAGCCCATCCTGCTCCTCTCCGCTGCTGCCCCCGCCCCCGTTGTTGCTGCTACTGCTGCTGCTGCCCCCACCACCCCGATTCTTCCTCTTGGCGGTCAGCGGGGCCCCCCGGCCGGTGCTCGTCCGTTTGCGCGATAGCCCCGTGCCGTTCCCCGAACTGGCTGCGTCTGCCTTCCGCCGGGGCATCTTTGTAACTTCCTATCTCCTGCTTCTGCAAAAAAGAAAAACAGAGGAAAAATTAATATTAAAATAAGGAAAGAATGCAGAAAAACAGTCGCCTTGCAGAAGGGTGCGAAAACGGAGTCTGGATACGGAGAAAATTCACCCAACGTTTTGCAAAATAAAGGACAATAAATGTGTCTTCCCATGATTATCTACCGCAAAGCTGTGGGTCTGGCATTTGCACAGCATTTTACAAGGACGTGTAAAGGTGTGTGTGTTTGTGTGATATTTTATTATTCCACCCAGATGAATTTGCTTAAGGATACAATCCTGCATTTCGTGGCAAATACCTGGATGCATGTGCCTAAAAATCACAAAACCCCATTAAATTCAGAGGAATTTGTTCCCAAGGAGCGGAGCAGAGCAGAAGAGTAGCAATATTAACCGAATCCTGTTTTTCAAGCCTGGCCACTTTTAACAGGTGTGGACTTCAACTCCCAAGAGTCCCCAGTCAGCCATGTTGGCTGAGGAACTCTGGGAGTTGAAGTCCCCACATCTTGAAGTGGCTTAAGTTTGAAAAAGACGGCCTAATTCAACCTCAGCTCTTTTAAGACTCGTGGACTTCAACTCTCAGAATTCCTCAGCCAGCCATGCTGAGGGGAAAGAGAGAGGTTTCCAAGCTGAGCCCGGCTGGCTCAGGAATTCTGGGAGTTGAAGTCCACCAGTCACAAAAGAGCCAAGGTTGCCTACCCCCCCAGCTCTTTTATGACTGGTGGACTTCAACTCCCAGAATTCCTGAGCCAGCATGGGGGAACTATGGCCCCCTCATGACTGGTGGACTTCAACTCCCAGAATTCCTGAGCCAACATGAGGGAACTATGGCCCCCTCATGACTGGTGGACTTCAACTCCCAGAATTCCTGAGCCAGCATGGGGGAACTATGGCCCCCTCATGACTGGTGGACTTCAACTCCCAGAATTCCTGAGCCAGCATGGGGGAACTATGGCCCCCTCATGACTCGTGGACTTCCAGAATTCCTGAGCCAGCATGGGGAACTATGCCCCCCTCATGACTAGTGGACTTCAACTCCCAGAATTCCTGAGATAGCCATGCTGAGGGGAAAGGGAGAGGTTTCCAAACTGAGCCAGGCTGTCTCAGGAATTCTGGGAGTTGAAGTCCACCAGTCATAAAAGAGCCAAGGTGGCCTACCCCTGGCCTAACTGTATTAATCCTAACATGGAACTACCTTTAAACAAAGCAGCAGCTGAAAATTAGAAGTAAAAAACAAGAAATGCCCTCTCTCAGGTACGTTCCTCCTTTTCCCCACTGCTAGAAAATGAATTTCTAGCTGACCAATGAGGGGATTTTGTTTTGTTTCCCTCCTGGCCGGCGACAATCCCAAAAACAAAAGGCAATAAAATATAACCTAAAGACAGAAGTGACCCCAGCTGTAAAGACTGAAGGGAAGAAAACAATATTTGACATTTCCCCCCCCCTCATAAATTGCTCATTTCCCCTTCAAAATGAGGAAGTTTATAGAGAGCTGACAGGAAAAAAAAAATTGAGCTCCCTGGAGTCCTCATAAAACTAAGAATATACAGGTATTTAAAAATGGTTCTTCCCTCACAGGGGTGGAGAGAAGAAATAAGCCAAAAATATAAATAAATAAAAAGAAAAGGGGAAGCTGAGAAGAGGAAAGAAAAAGAAATAGGAGACGAAAAGGAGATATTTTTTTTTTAAATTCCCACGCTCTTCTTCCTTCTCCATGAATATCTCTGAGGCCCAAGAAGACCCTCCCCAAATCCCACCCAAAACCCCTGAAGTTGGGGGGGGGGCAAAGACAGATTTGGCTTGTCTTCACCCCCTTCTCCAGACAAGGCCCAAAGGACCCCCTCCAAGATGGACACCTTTAGCCCCTGAACAAACCAGGATGCAACCCTGGAGGGAATGAATGGAAACTAAGATTAGTGGGGAGGTGGGGCTGAGTGTGCCACACAAGCCCAACATGCTCAATTATTGGGGGTCCCGGGGAGACCCCTGACCGGTCACACTTTCCTCCCTACACTAAGGAAACCAAACTGGAAGTAGCCAGGATTGGAAACCTGGCTTGGCTGAAGTAACTAAAACCAAAGTAGAACTAGCCACAGTTAGAATCCTGGCTCTGCCCAACCGAGATAACTCAAGTTACCCAATTCAGGCATGATTTAGGTGGGTTACTGTCATGTCCTCCAAGGAAGGGCAGCCCCCCCCAAAGCAGGGGGGGTTCGGAGGAGAGCTGTTAGGAGAGAGAAGATAAACAAGACTAAATTCTGTTAAATAAATTAGGGTTAGTTTTTAAAGGGGCCCCAGCAAGAGCCCCTCAGAGTTGGAAACCCAATTGGGGGCCTGGAAAGAAACTCCATTGATTTTTTTTTAAAAAAAAAAACAGGGGGTCAGGAGCATGGATAAAAATGAGGAATTTAATTAGGAAAAATCTGTTTTTATGGCAAAAATATTCCTTCATATATTCCTCCCCCCAAGCAAAACAATCTTTTGGGGCGAGAAATCTTAATAATACAAACTAAGATGCCTCTCCCTATTTTTCCTGCAAGCCATTTTTGGGCTGGGTGGGGTGGAGAGCCACGACAGCCCTCCCTCACCCTAAAGGAAAAGAGACCACCAGGTGAGGCTGCTCATCTCCTTCAGCATGGCCCCATTTGCAAACCAGGCTAAAAACAGGGAGACTTTCACTCCTTCCCATGTTTTTTTTTGGGGGGGGAAACAGGACCCTAAAGTGAGCTCCCCACTTTAAAAGACCCCCAAAGTTCATTTCTCACAGCAAAACTTCACGGGCCCTTTTTCACTTGGAAACGGGATGCAGGCTGCAAAAATTGGGGAAGAAGACCCCCCCCATAGTCCAGATCCCCCCAAAACCCCTTCTCTCCATTAAGCCCCCCCCTTTTCATATCGAGAAGACTTGGAGGCAGCCTCGCTTTCTAAAGGGGGGTCTCCTCTTTCTCTCCCCCCTGCATTTTTGCCCTGAAGCCCCCTCCCATTTTCCCTTAAGTTTTTTCTCCCCCCCCCCAAAAAAAGAGATAGCCGCCGCTTCTGCTGAAACCGCCTTCATCCCTCCATGCACAAGGCAGGAAATTTTGCAAAAGTTAAAACATTCAGAATTGCAAACTTTCGCCCGAGCTCTGCCGAGTTTTTAAGTTAAAAATAAAAAATAATAAAGGCGGATTTGGGGTACCGGAGTCTCCTCTTTCTCCCCACCCCAATCCCCAAAAGCCAGCCGCCAAACAAAGGCCAGGGGAGCCGAATCGCGTCGCCATCCCGGTCTGGACACGCGTCTTGGTGTGAATGCAACCACGTCGGGCCCCCAAACCGCGATTCCCAGCGAAGAAAAAAGGAAAAAAAAAAATCCCCTTCCCCATTTTTGCAAGGGAAGGCACGCGTGCAAGATTTCCACCCTACCCGCCCCCCGTGAGAGTCAACTCGCATTGGGGGGGGGTTATTTTAGAAGACCCCCCCCTCGCTCGTTTCTTCCTCCCCACCGTCGTCGTTCCTCAATCTCTCCAAACGAGGCCTTTTTTTTTTTTTTGCAAACAAGCGGAATTGCAGGTAATTTTTGCACACAACATTGCGACCACCCACCTCTTTCCTCCCGCTGGGGACTTTTTCCGCCAATGCAAACAATTCTTCCCGACCCCCCCCCCCTCCCGGTCCAAACCAGACGCCCCTATCCTTTTCCTTCCTCTCCGTCTGCTTTTTCATTCTTTCTTTCTTTCTTTCTTTCCCACCGCCTTTTGCAAACCCACCTCCTCTTTTCTTCTCGACTTTTTTTGGGCTGGGCCTTTTGCCCCGAGTCTCTCCAGTATATAACCGCCTCCTCTTCCTCCTCCTCCGTCTGTTCTCTCCCCCCCCCCCGAAGACGCCTTCCTGGCTTTAAAGAAGGACAAAAAAAAGAAGAGGGGGGAAAAATCCGCCTTGCACCTGCCTTAAATCTTTTCTCTGCTTTTGCAAAAATCAAAGAAACCCCGGGGGAGGGGGGAAAGCAAAACAAACTTTGCAGGCGTCTTCTGGAGGGGTGGGCTGCTTTATTTGACCAACCCTCTCTAGTGGGGTTGGGGGGGGGGGGAGAAACACGCTTCTTTGCAAAATTACAATCCTCAATGCAAGTTGAGAATTAGGAGACCCCCCCCCCTTTGCACCGTCCCTTCACCCCCCCATTTCCTCTTGTCTGCCTTTTTTTTTTATTGATTTTGAACAATGGGACCTCTGTCTGTCTCCTATTAAACCACGTGGATCCGCCTTCCTTCCCCCTTTTTTTTAAAAAAAAAAAATCACCCCCCTCCTTAGTCTCTCTTTCTCTCTGCCCCCCCTCCCCCCGTCAATCTTGCAAAAAAAAAAAAAAAAAAAACCTCCAACTTTCACCTTCCTGCCAATTGCAGCGTGGATCAAATTGCAAAGCTGGGTTGCAAATGCAAAAAGTCAAGCCCCAAAGATGCTTTTTCAGGAGGGGAGGGGGTGGCAAGCCAAAGCTTTAAAATCTTTTAATGTTTTGCACTACTTCCTGTGAAGGGGGGGGGGAAACGGCTTTGGCACAGCCCACCCACCAGATACGACTTAAAATATAAATAGGCGCCGCCAGGACAAAACAGAAACACATGTACGGGCAGGAAAGGAGAGAGATTCGGGATTGGCGTTCGTCTGGAAGGGCCCACTCGCATCCGCAACAGCACCCCCTGAAGGACGGGATGACCCCGGTAGGAGGAAAATAAATGCTCGCTTGTTCTTTGCAAAAATGTTATGGGATAGGGTGGTCTCTTGCCTTTATTTGCTTTCATTGACAAAGCTGGCTGCTTGCAAGCAGCAACCTGGACATTTTCAAAGGAAAAACAGGGTGTGGTTTGATGAGTGCAATGAAGCTAGCTTCTGGATCGCACAGAGCGCATGTTTAGGTCTGAGCATTAAGAGAAAATGTGCACATTTCTTTTTTTGGGGTGGTGGTGGTGGGCACAGCAAAGAGGGAAGCGGGAGATGGCAGAATTTGCAAAGCTTAGACCTCCAGAGGAAAAGAAAATTTACAAACGGAAAGAGATTTTGCAGTGTTCAGCGCCATATATGTGTGTGTGTGTGTGTGTGTGTGTGTGTGTGTGTGTGTGTCTTTGATAATTTTGAATATTGGAATCCCATTTAGCCCTTTGCTCTGATGATGTTAACGGACTGTTAACGAAAGCTCAGCAATTAATAAATTAAAAAAAAGCCTTTTACCTTACATCCATATATATATATATATTGGAAGTGTCTTGGCGACGTTTGGAAGTGTCTTGGCGACGTTTCAACGAAGTCTCATTCGTCATCTTCAGGCTGGTGTTTTCGGCTTCGTGCACGAAGCATTGCTCCTAGAAGCACGAAGCCGAAAACACCAGCCTGAAGATGACGAATGAGACTTCATCGAAATGTCGCCAAGACACTTCCAATTTGACGCGGAGAAAACCCGAATGACCAAAGACCTACATACAAACACCCGCGAAAACCTCAGAATATATATATATATATATATATATATATATATTAGGGCATGTTCAGAAGTTTGTCTTTCAATCCTACCCTTCTTCCATCACAGGAGCTGCGCCGCTGGCCACACCCTCAAACCAGCTGGACAAATGTCCGTCCTCTTCCTGGTCCCGAGTTCGGGGTCTCTGTGGGCCGACAGAGAGGAGCTGAGTGAGTATCCACGCAGAACCAGTTCAAACCAGTTGCAGGAGGGATGCTGGGAAGAGGAGAGGATGCTTGTTGCCGAAATGTGCAAATCAGCGTTTAAGTTCAGTCATCAACCCCTCGGGTGCGCCTTCGCTTCGGTTCACGCCGAAGCTGTGTCACGCCGAAGCTGTCTGGACTTGTCTTAATTGCTTAAGACGCCTCTTGGGTGTGTCTGGAGTCTTTTCGCTCCGGGCACGAAGTGGAATCCGGCTTTTCACGGGGAAAACGTGTCTTAAATAATGGCTAGATCAGGTCTGGTCTGATTTGATAGGTTTCTCCACCCTGTTCTAAGGTTTAGAAATAGGACATTTAAATAAATTCATTAAAAATTCTGCACTGGTTCAATCAGAGGTTTTATATTTGGGAGAAAGGACGTGTTAAAACCAGTGTTTCTCAACCTTGATCATTTTAAGGCATGTGGACTTCAACTCCCAGAATTCCACAGCCAGCATTGCATAACACTGTGTTAAATTCACAACTAGTCCCTTAGTTCAGGGGTCCCCCTCCTGGGCCTTAGTTGGTCAGTCACCTTAACAAGGCAGGTAGTCCTTGACATAACGGCCACAACGTGAAACACTTGTTAATGTGAGTTTTGCCTCGTTTTACGACCTTGCCATAGTCATTAACTGAATCATTGCGGCTGTTAAGTTACTAACACGGTTGTTAAGCTTCCCCTATTGACTTTGCTGGTCAGAAGGTCGCAAAAGGGATCACAGGACCCCGAGAGATGCTGCGACCATCATAAATGTGAGTCAGTTGTCAAGCGTCTGAACTTTGACCACGTGACCGTGGGGACGCTGCAGCGGACGTAAGTGTGAAAAACGGTCACCAGTCCCTTTTTTTCAGTGCTTTTGTAACTTTGGACGGTCGCTAAATGAACTGTTATAAGTTGAGGACTGCCTGCCCTTGCGGTTTAGATTTACAAAGTAGAGTCAGATCCTTAGATGCACAAAGTGAACACAACCCTGGGGGAATACAGGCGGTCCTCAACTTAATAGTTCATTTAGTGATCGCTTGAAGTTAAGAACAGCACTGAAAAAAGTGACTTACGACCGTTTTTCTCACTTAACAACCGTCGCAGCACCCCCATGGGTCACGTGATCCAAATTCAGACCCTTGGAAACTGACTCATCTTTATGACGGTCGCAGCGTCCCTGGGGGGGGGTCACGTGATGCCCTTTTATGACCTTCTGACAAGCGAAGTTCAGATTCACTTAATAACCGTGTGGCTAAGTTAACCGCAGTGATTCACTTAACAACCGTGGCGAGATAGGTCGTAAAACGGGACAAAAGTCACCTAACCAATGCCTCACTTAGCAACAGAAATTTGGGGCTGAATTTTGGTTGCAATGTGAGGATTCCCTTTAGGTGGCTCAGAACAGAATAGATGCTAGCAGGCTCTTTGCTCATCAAATTCAGCATTGGTGAGGAAATTCTGGGAGTTGAAGTCCATGTTTTAAAGCTGGGAATTCTGGGAGTTGAAGTCCATGTTTTAAAGCTGGGAATTCTGGGAGTTGAAGTCCATGTTTTAAAGCTGGGAATTCTGGGAGTTGAAGTCATGTTTTAAAGCTGGCTAAGCTGGGAATTCTGGGAGTTGGTCTATGTTTTAAAGCTGGGAATTCTGGGAGTTGAAGTCCATGTTTTAAAGCTGGGAATTCTGGGAGTTGAAGTCATGTTTTAAAGCTGGCTAAGCTGGGAATTCTGGGAGTTGAAGTCTATGTTTTAAAGCTGGGAATTCTGGGAGTTGAAGTCATGTTTTAAAGCTGGCTAAGCTGGGAATTCTGGGAGTTGAAGTCTATGTTTTAAAGCTGGGAATTCTGGGAGTTGAAGTCCATGTTTTAAAGCTGGCTAAGCTGGGAATTCTGGGAGTTGAAGTCCATGTTTTAAAGCTGGCTAAGCTGGGAATTCTGAGAGTTGAAGTCTATGTTTTAAAGCTGGCTAAGCTGGGAACTCTGGGAGTTGAAGTCCATGCATCTTAAAAGTTGCCACCTTTGAAAACACAGGTGAAGACACGGCTCTCTGCCGTAGTTTTTAATACTGAGAAAGGTGGAAGGAAAGAGAAAAAAAAGGATTACATAATCCACCAATCATTTACTCATTCCAGCGTTTGAGTTTTAATTGAATTTTTAATTTTCTCAGTTTAGTTTTTATTACATTTACCAAGGATGGAAATGATTGCAAAACAGGCCCTGGATGGTCCTTTCCCTTCTTTTGATAATCCAGTAAGACATGTAGCTTTTTATTTCATAATGCAATACCTGCATTTGAAGATCTCAAGATAAATACATGGCAAATTTTGCAGTCACTAAAAAGTGCAATTTTTTTTCTCTAGGGAGAATCTTCCTGCACCACTTCCCAATCACCAGCAGGGGGCGCCCTGGCCCTTTGTCTTCCTGTAAGTGAAACCAGATTTGACTCCTCCTCCCCTCCAAAATATTATAAATAGCATGACACATTTTTATGAAAGATCCTGAAACATTACCGGAAAGCTTTCGTCATTTTGGGCTGACAAGCCGAGACATGTGCTTAGCTGATCTAACTTTTTTTTTTTTTTTTTTGAACCAAAATCCTTTTTTCAGGGCGGAAATGATAAGCCTTGTGCAAGAACAGATGTTTTGCACCCTTAGCTTTTGTGGAAGACCTCAGATGTCTTTTTTCCTTTCTGCAGAAATCCCCAAAATTCATCCAAGGGGGATTTCCAGCTTGCACACGGTTCGTGCACAAAGCGGTTACCATTTTTGTTCTCGTTTGTGTGAATTCCAGCCACGTGGCTGGATCTGATTCTGGGCCTCTCCAGAGGCTGTCTATCCCACCCTTCATAACCCCAAGTTGGTTGGACTGCAATTCCCATCATGCACCAACTAGCAAGGGAGGGCAGACTGAGATATTTGCAACCAAATTTCTTTCAGGAATGCCCTATAAGGAAAAAATAAAAACATTGAATCCTTGAAAAGTTTTTAAAATTTATTTTGGCAAGAGAAGACTTCCCCGTATTTCTCCAGAGCTGGCATTACAATTAAGGAAGTCTGGAGGAAGTCTTTGATTCAGAAGAAAATCATTACATCACCAGTTCCTCAACATTCCTTTATGAGAACGACTTAAATTTAGAAACAAGACAGCCTCAACGTAGGGTCTTTTTGGCGTTAAAACTTAACCATCCCTCATCCTGAGTTTGCAGTCTTGGTTAGGAAAAGTGGATCGTTTTCTGGACCGCCTCAAACTACAACTTTCTGCTTTGTGGAAATCTCAGGAACCAAGTCAGATTTAACTAATTAGGGCTGCGTTGCATGAGAGCAGAATTATTTTTGGTAACTGCTCCTATTTCCGAATTCCTCTATCTGCTCTTCGCTCTGACTCTAAACACCCCCACCTCTAAGCAGATGAGAGTATATTACATTTTACATTTTATAGCCTTTATACGTCAGGTTTCTATTGTTTGGCTTTAGATCAGAGTTTCTCAACCTTTGCAAGTTTAAGACATGTGGACGTCAGCTCTTAAGAGGGGTGGGTTTCAACTCAAGAGCCCCCCACACCTATTAAAGTTAAACTTGAGACAGTACGAAGAACGGCTGCAGGACTTGGGTTTGGCTAGTCTAAAGAAAAGAAGAAATAGGAGAGACGTGATAGCAGTGTTCCAGTATCTGAGGGGCTGCCACAAAGAAGAGGGGGGCAGGTTGTTCACCAGAGCACCAGAGGGAAGGACAAGAAGCAACGGATGGAAACTGGAGCCGAGGTGGCGCAGCAGTTAGAGTGCAGTACTGCAGGCCACTTTAGCTGACTGTGTTCAGCAGGTCAGCGGTTCAAATCTCACCGGCTCAAGGTTGACTCAGCCTTCCATCCTTCCGGGGTAGGACCCAGATTGTTGGGGGCAATGTAAATATAGATATACATTGCTTACTGGTGTACACCGCTTAGAGAGTGCTTGCACTTAAAGCGGTATATAAGTCTCATAAATAAATAAATAAATAAATAAATAAATAAATAAACTGATCAAGGAGAGAAGCAACCTGGAATTAAGGAGAAACTTCCTGACAGTGAGGACAATTAACCAGTGGAACAGCTTGCCACCAGAAATCGTGGGCGCTCCATCACTGGAGGTTTTTAAGAAAAGGCTTGACAATCACTTGTTTGAGA
The DNA here is from genome assembly GCF_016545835.1 of Crotalus tigris. NCBI lineage: Eukaryota > Metazoa > Chordata > Lepidosauria > Squamata > Viperidae > Crotalus > Crotalus tigris. The sequence continues at coordinate 67,779 of NW_024098092.1, read as the reverse complement.
TGGTATAGGTTCTCCTGCTTGAGTGAGGGGCTGGACTAGAACAGGGCTTTTCAACCTTTTCACCCATTGTACCACTTTTAGGATATGTCAAAAACTTGATGACAAAAAAAAGGGAAAAAAGTGATAAAATACAGGTAGTTCTCGACTTACAACAGTTCATTTAGTGACTGTTTGAAGTTACAATGGCACTGAAAAAAGTGTCCCCCGAGCCACAGCCGAGCAAGACACCTGCCTGCCCGCCCGGCGGTGCTCTTCCTCCTGGCTTTCATTGTTGTGAGCATTTCTGTTGAGGATTGGCAGCGAGGGTGGGGTGGGGGGGGTGTTTGGTTTTTATTCCCCCCATCTGCTGGGTGGTTGCAGCAGGTTTTGGTCACTTCACATGACCCTGGGACACTGTGACCCTCATAAATATGAATCAGTTGCCAAGCATCTGAAGGTAAATCACAAGACCCTGGAGAGGCTGCAACATTCCAGCTGATCGGTGCTTCTCCTTGGCTCAGCAGAAGTGTCAGGATCAGTGCCGCTTTCCAGCTGATCGGCACTTCTTCTGGGCTCAGCAGAAGCACCAGGATCAGCGCCGAGCTCCAGCTGGAGCCTGGTGCTGATCCTGGCGCTTCCGCTGAGCCCTGACAGTCCTGAAGAAGCGCCGATCAGCTGGAAAGGGGCACCGATCCTGGCGCTTCCGCTGAGCCCTGACAGCCCTGCAGCTCCAGCCGTCTCTCGCTCAGGCTTGTGCGGTGCTGCCACCGGTTCAGCTCATTTCCCTTCCCCGCTACCACTTTTCTAGGAAGTGGTACCCGTACCACAGGTGGTACCCATACCACTTGTTGAAAAGCCCTGGACTAGAAGACCTCCAAGGTCCCTTCCAGCTCTAATCTATTCTACTCCAAAAATGCCATGTACAGGTAATCTTTGACTTACAACTGTTCTTTTAGTGACCGTTCAAAGTCGTAACAGCACCGAAAAAAGTGACTTACGGCTGTTTTCACACTTATGACCATTGCAGTATCCCTTTGGTCACGTGATCAAAATTTGGGCACTTGGCAACTGGCTCATATTTATGATAGTTGCCATGTCTCGGGGTCAGGATCACTTAAACATGAGCCAGCCGTGTGCGGCAGCAGCCAAAAAAGTAAACACAATCCTTGGTTGTATAAACAGAGGCATAGAATCAAAATCATGTGAAATATTGGTACCGCTTTATAAAGCCTTAATAAGGCCACCCCTGGGATACTGCATTCAGGTTTGGTCACCACACTGCAAAAAAGATGTTGAGACTTTGGAAAAAGTGCAAAGAAGAGCAACTGAGATGATTAAGGGCCTGGAGATAAAAACATAGGAAGAACGGCTGCAAGATTTGGCTTTGGCTAGTTTAGAGAAAAGAAGGACTAGGAGTGACATGTTAGCAGTATTCCAATATTTGAGGAGCGGCCACAAAGAAGAGGGGGTCAACTTATTCTCCAAAGCAACTGAAGGCAGGACAAGAAGCAACGGATGGAAACTAATCAAGGAGAGAAGCAACCTGGAGTTAAGGAGCACCTTCCTTAACCAGTGGAACAGCTCGACTCCAGGAGTTGTGGATGCTTCATCACTGGAGATTTTTAAGAAGAGACTGGACAGCCATTTGTCTGAAATGGTATAGGGCCGTGGTGGGCATGCGCATTGTCGCCCCAGTCCTAGGCCTTCAGCTGGGCTTTATAAAACCTTTTCGCTTTAGGCCTCTGCTGCCGTGTGCAAAAAAAAAAAGGTTCAATCAATCAATTTCAACTTCTCACGGGAAAAAAAAGATCTCACAAAGTTGGAATTGATTGATTGAACTTTTTAGTTCCATCCAGTCTGCCATTACCACTGCAGCCATGCCCACCCAATGGGCCACACCCACCCAATGGGCCATGCCCACCCGGCACCCATAAGGGTTTTGGATTGCAGTTTGGGCACTCGGTCTCTAAAAGGTTTGCCATCACTGGTATAGGGTCTCCTGCTTGAGCAGGGGGGTGGTCTAGAAGACCTCCAAGGTCCCTTCCAGCTCTATTCTGATTGATTGATTGATTGATTGACTTGCTGACAAGCAAAGTCAGTGGGAAAGTCACATTCACTTAACAATCCTGTGAGTAACCTAACTGCAGTGATTTGCTTAAAAGCTGCTGTAAGAACGGTTGTAAAATGGGGCAGTGTCTCTCATACTAACAGAAATGTTGGGCTCAATCATGGCCATAAACCAAGGACTACCTGTAGTTGAAAGTATTAAAAGCACAAAAGGGTGTAAGATTAAAAATAAGGGCAATGCAAATAAACTTTCTTTACCAGATCTGGACTGCGAGACTCCAAATGAACCCTAGATGGCACCAGTGAGCCAGTTTTCCTGCATGAAGGGGTCACAGTGACTGCAGAGCAAAAACCTTATGATGTGAAATAGGAGTCCTGGCTTTCCGAAGGGTGGATCCTGGCCCTGGGGCAGCTGAGTCAGAGACCAGTTCCTCCCAGCAGGTGAAGGTAGAAACTTAAGGGAAGTCACCTGTGCTGTTTCTTCCCTAGATCTCACCTGGATCTCGGATGAGGAGCAGGGCAGCCGACAGACCCAGGACACAACAGCTGCTGCTACTCCTGTGCAAAAAGGCAATCAGATTTCTTGAGGAAGCAGAGAGTCAACAAACAGGTTTATTAATCTTTTTTTTTTTTACATGTTTGATTTGAAGTCATGAATCAAAGCCAGCTCCAGAATGAGCGCAATTTAATTTAGTTTGCTTACTCTAGATTTCTTTCCTGGCCTTCTTAAAACTAGTTCTTCTTATAAGCTGATTTCTGATTATTATTATTATTTTTCCTCTGAATACCCAGGCAGAAAAGAAAGTAATATGAGCACAGGCAGAGATTTTTCTCTCTAACTCAGAAGTAGAGTTTCAAACTCTGCTCTTTGTGTGTTCTTTCTGTCATATGAAACCTGAATATCGGACGCTGCCTTGCATGGCTCTGAGTCGGAAGCTCCCCCAGGACTTTAGCACAAAAACAATGTTTTTTTCTCTCCCAAACTTTAGCTCTAAAGGCAGAGAGGCTCCATTTTTTTGACCTTCTGCCAACAAACTCTGCAATGCCTCTGGGCTGCACCTCTTCATTAAAAAGGAAGTCATTGCAATATTTCAATGTACTGTCACTTCTGCAGCACCTGTTGAAGAGGTGGAGTTGCAACAGGTAAGCAATGACTTCACCTCACCAGGGGGTCCCCACGGCTGGGAATGTGACCTCAGCAGGTGAGGCATTTGCGCAATGAAGTCCTCAGCCCTGTTTTATCACTTACCCGTCTACCCCCACCTCGTTCATATGAATAAACAGGACATGGCAACTGTCATAAGTACAAGTCAGTTGCCAAGTATTTGAATAATAATAATAATTAATAATAATAATAAAGTTGGAAGGTACATTGGAGGTCATCTAGTCCAACCTCCTGCTCAGGCAGGAAATCCTATACCATTTCAGACACATGGCTGTCCAGTCTCTTCTTAAAAACTTCCAGTGTTGGAGCATTCACCACTTCTGGAGACAAGTTGTTCCACTGGTTAATTGTTCTAACTGTCAGGAAGTTTCTCCTTAGTTCTAAGTTGCTTCTCTCCTTGATTAGTTTCCATCTGTTGCTTCTTGTCCTGCCTTCTGGCGCTTTGTAGAATAGCTTGACTCCCTCTTCTTTGGGGCAGCCCCTGAGATATTGGAACACTGCTATCATGTCACCCCTAGTCCTTCTCTTCATTAAACTAGACAGACCCAATTCCAGCAGCCTTTCCTCATATGCTTTAGCCTCCAGTCCCCTAATCACCTTTGTTGCTCTTCTCTGCACTCTTTCCAGAGTCTCAACATCTTTTTTACATCGTGGTGACCAAAACTGGATGCAGCATTCCAAGTGTGGCCTTACCAAGGCCTTGTAAAGTGGTATTAATACTTCATTGACCACAGAAAGGTTATGTTAAAAAAACTAAGTCTCTTTTTTCAGTGCCATTGTAACTTTGAACGATCACTAAACGGACTATTGTAAATTGAGGACTAGCTGCAAAGCAGGCTTCCAAGCAAAAAAGAACTATTTTACTAAATTAAACCCAGATTGTATCCTACCTGGGGTGGGAGAATGCACAGACGGGCAGATTTGGGAACTGGTGTCCCAGCTCTTCAGAAACAAAATAGGAATTCACAATGAAATCTGATATTGATCATTTTCATGTCACTGTAACCTTTAGTTAGACAATAGCCCAGACTGGCTACTTCAGCCAGCAATTTTTAATAGGCCTCCCAGCTCTGTTTTACCAGCTGCTGCCTCGTCTTTTTAAACTTCTCGGCTTTAGGGACTAAAATGGACGTGCAAAGCCAGCAGCTGGGAATTTTGTACCTTATTCCAGATCAGGACTAACCACGCAAAAGTACTTGAAATTTGATGATGATGATGATTAATTGGGATGGCTTTTCCTTCGGTGTGTCTTTGTGTGCTTGACAACCAATTGCACCCAGGCCTAAATTTAACGGCAAAGTTGTGCTTTTTGGGGGCTGTGATGCAAAAGTGAATTTCAACCGAGTTCAGCAGAAGGATTTTGCTCATTTCTTCCTATTCCAAGAACTCTCCTAGATTTAAATTGCTTTAAAAACATGCTTCATATGTGTGTGTGTGTGTGTCCTATTGAAAAACAAACAATTAAAAACAGGCAAAGTTGAAAGATTATATATGTGTGTGTGTGTGTGCGTGTGTGTGTGTGTATTCTGAGGTTTTCGCGGGTGTTTGTATGTAGGTCTTTGGTTATTCGGGTTTTTTCCCACGTCAAATTGGAAGTGTCTTGGCGACATTTTGACGAAGTCTATTTCGTCATCTTCAGGCTAATGTTTTCGGCTTCGTGCTTCTAGGAGCAAATTGCAAATTGCTCCTAGAAGCACGAAGCCGAAAACACTAGCCTGAAGATGACGAATGAGACTTCGTTGAAACGTCGCCAAGACACTTCCAATTTGACGCAGGAGAAAACCCGAATAATCAAAGACCTACGTGTATGTATGTATGTATGTATGTGTATATGTATATATATATTAAAAAAGGGTGTCCTGTTGAAAAACAAACAATGAAAAACAGAGGCCAAGTTGAAAAGTTGAAAGAGATTGTCCAAGTCAGCTACTGAGATTATTTTATCTATTTTGTCTTTAAAAACAGCTAAGAGATTAAAAATTCTACTAGTGTAACTTGTACCTCAATGGAGCTTTTCTGCTAAGTGTCTTAGGTCACCCCATGTCTGCCCAGGGTGTGGTATGAACCTGGCATGATGGTTTATACAATCCACAATGGCTTTAAAAGACCACATGGGTCTCCAGGAAATGGGGAGAGGATTCATAAAACGGTTCACTCCCAAAAGGAAAGTAAAATGAATTCTTCTATTAATCTAGCAAATTCATACTTCATAATTGTTTGAAGCTTTGGAAAGTTCTAGGAGTGTATTTTCAAGCTTGTATCCTTCCTTTCCCACCCCAAAACCTTCAGGAATTGGTGGCAGTTAAATCAAGCAAAGAGACCTAAACCGATCTGGTTTAAATCCTTAAGCCCATTAAAAGATTTGGATGTTGAAAGATGGAAGCTCTGATTTATTTTTTATTTTTTTTCGCGGACACATCAGATTAAGCAGCGCCGTTCAAGAAGGTCTGCCAGCCCTTGTGTGATCCTTCCTCTCATTTCATCTTACAAAACCTCTTAAAGACTCTTCTTTCCTTCCTTTGGGAACACATAATCCATAACACATCAACCAAGCTCAGAGAATAGTGAGGACCCTAACTCTAATCCACTGCTCGATTAGGATTAACCAATTGGAGTCTCAGAAGATGTCCTGGAATCCCTTCTGATCTTTTCTCTAAGAGATAACGATGACTAGAGTTGTTATTTTTTAAAGTTAGCAAACATCATAGCCCTTTTTGTAGTTGGTGCTCAGACTGCTGTCTGGTGATATTTGTAATAATCTTATCACAGAAGCTGGTAATAGTCATAGGGACGGATGGGGGAAAAAATAGTTTTGAAGTGTCAGAAAAGCTTAGGGGGGTAGTTAGAATTGAGGGTGGGTTAGGAACTCACCGATTAATAATAATTTTTTACAAGAGGGAAGAGCCAAGATGATGAACAGGCAGCAAAGACTGTAAGGAGCTCCTCCAAAAGTAAAAGGTTTTATTTTATTTTATTCTATTTTTATTTTAACTTTTTAACCCCTTTTAAACCTTGCATTTTAACCTACTTTTAACCCATTTTAACCTATTTTTAAACCTGTTTTCACCCTGGTTTGACTTTTTATAAAAGTTAAAGACTTTTGAGGAATTATTTGAAACTTTAACTACTTCTGTGTTATCCCCCAAATAAAATCCAGCCGGAAAATAAGCCCTGGCTTGATTTTTTCCAGGATGCTCGTAATATAAGCCCTACCCCAAAAATAAACCCGTTAAGATTGGCATGCAGATGGATGCATGTAGTACCATATTTCCCCAAATATAAGACTTAACGACCGAGGCAGCATCCCCATGTGATAAAATTCAGATGTCTCGTATTTATGACGATGTCCCAGGGTCACGTGATTCACCTTTTGCGACCTTCCTGACAAGCAAAGTCAACGGGGGAAGTTGGATTCACTTAACAAATGGGTTACCAACTTATCCCCTGCAATAATTCGCTTAACGACTGTGGTCGTAAAAGGGGGCAAAACTCCCTGAACAAGTGTCTCGCTTAGCAACGGGACTTTCTGGGCTAATTGTGATCATAAGGACTAGCTGTAGTTTAAAATAGGTGATCTCAAATGAAAAATAAGCAGGGATCTACGGTTAGAAACAATAGCAATAAAAATACACTTTCTTTAGTAGACCAGGGTTGCAAGACTCCACGTGAGCACTAGATGGCAGCAGTGAGCCAGCTTTTCCTGCATGAACGGGTCACCGCTGACTGTTTGCAGAGCGAATTCAGCAAATGTTTTGCTTAGCGACAGAAATTCTCGGGTCAATTGTGGTCATAAGTCGAGAACTACCATTGTTTGATTGTTAGGATTTACTAAAATAGAAATTTAGTAAATAAATAAAATAAAGCAGGAGAGAAATCTCCCTGAGATTTTATCTTCCCAGGCTCCTGAGGGTTCACGGGGTTAGTAATTTTGCCTAAAGCAGCAGCTGTTTTGTGCTTCTGAATGCCAGACAGGAAGAATCTCTTGAAACTATTATGTCACTTAGAGCCGTGTTGCTTTATCTCGCCGATAAATACTAGACTTCCTTCTTGGCGTGGGGTGGCGGTCCACGTGCAGGAAGGCTGGGAAAGGGGTCATCCGTGGCCAGACGGGTTGCGAAGAGTGGAAAGTCCCTCTCTCAGCCAGGAAATAAGTTTGTTTTGATAGTAAGTCTTGGGTAGTCAGTAGAACTTTCTTGGGAGGGAAGGAAGGAAGGAAGGAAGGAAGGAAGGAAGGAAGGAAGGAAGGAAGGAAGGAAGGAAGATATGAGGGAAAAGAAGGAAGGAGGGAGGGAAAGGAAAGGAAGGAAAGGGAAGGAAGGAAGGAAGATATAAAGAAGAAAGGAAGGAAGGAAAGAAAAGGAACAAAGAAAGGCAGAGAGGGAGCAAAAAAAAGGAAAGGAAGGAAAAAAGGAAGAAAGAAAAAGCAAATAAGGAAGAAAGGAAGGAAGATATGAGGGGAAAGAAGGAGGGAGGGAAGGGAAAGGAAATAAAGGAAGGAAGAAAGGAAGGAAGGAAAGGAAGGAAGGAAAAGAGAACCAGAAAAAGAGGCAGGGAGGGAGGATAAAAAAGGGAAAAAGGAAGAAGGAACAAGAAGTAAATAAGGAAGGGAGGGAGGAAAGAAGAAAGGAAGGAAGATATGAGGGAAAAGAAGGAAGGAGGGAGGGAAAGGAAAAGAAGGAACAGAAAAAGGCAGGGAGGGAGAATAAAAAAGGGAAAAAGGAAGAAGGAAAAAAGTAAATAAGGAAGAAAGGAAGGAAGATATGAGGGAAAAGAAGGGAAGGAAGGAAAGAAAGAAAAGGAACAGAAAGAAAGAGGCAGGGAGGGAGCAAAAAGAAGGAAAGAAGGAAGGAAAAAAGGAAGAAGGAAAAAGTAAATAAGGAAGAAAGGAAGGACGATATGAGGGAAAAGAAGGAGGGAGGGAAGGGAAAGGAAATAAAGGAAGGAAGGAAGGACAAGAGGAAGAGAAAAAGGCAGGGAGGGAGGATAAAAAAGGGAAAAAGGAAGAAGGAAAAAAGTAAATAAGGAAGGGAGGGAGGAAGGAAGATGATGGGGAAAAGAGGAACAGAGAGAAAGGGAAGGAGGGAGGAAAAAGAGAAGGAAGGAAGGAAGGAAGGAAGGAAGGAAGGAAGGAAGGAAAAATCTCTTATATTTCATGCCCCAAATCCTGCTTGGTGACTTCTATGTAAATCAAGTTTACATAGGTTCTTTTAACGTGGGTTGCAGGTAGAACCTTATTTACTCTGAACCTTTATGTATTTTGCTTCACCTGCCTGTAATAAATTCCTGGCTGGGGTCTGAGGATCCTTATTAGGGTAGTTCCAAGCTTCCAAGCCAGAAAAACCAGGGAAACTGAGTCAGAACCACATCAGGTTGTTATTATCAGGAGCAGCAGCTGTAAGGGTTTCTCCATGCTTCTGACCAGTTCTGGAAGCGAGGGAGAGAGAAGGAGAAAAGAAAGGAAGAAGGAAAGGAAGGATGAAGGGAATGAAAGGACGAGGAAGGCAGGAAAAGAAAGGAAAGAGAAAGTGGAAGAGAAAGAGACAGAAGGGAGAGAGGAAGGAAGGGTGAAGGGAAAGGAAAAGTAAGGAAGGGTGAGTGAAAGAAGAAAGGAGAAAGAAAGGAACGAAATGGGAAGAAAGGAAGGAAGGGAGAGAGAGGAAGGATGAAGGAAGGGTGAGGGAAAAGAAGGAATGAAGGAAAGGAGAGCAAGAAAGGATGAAGGGAAAGAAAGGAAAGTAAAAGGAAGAAAGGGAAAGAGAAAAAAGAAGGGAGGATGAGGAAGAAGGGAAGGATGGAAGGGAGGAAAAGGAAGGAAAGAGTGGAAGAAAAGAGAAGGGAGAGGGCAAAGAAAGGAAGACAAAGAGGAAAGAAGGCAGAGAGAAGAAGAAAGGATGAAGGAAGAGAAAGGAAAAGAAGAAGGCCCGAAGGGAAGAAAACAAAGGAGATCAAGGAAGGATGAAGGGGAAGAAAGGAAAGTAAAAGGAGGAAAGGGAGAGAGAGAAAAGAAGGGAGGATGAAGGGAGGACGAGGAAGAAAGAGAGGAAGGAAGGAGAAAGTGGAAGGAAAGAGTCAGCAGGGAGAGAGGAAGGGTGAAGGGAAAGAAAGAAAGAGGAAGAGTGAAAGAAAGGGGGAGAGAGAAAAAAGAAAGATGGAAAAAGATAGGAAAGTAAGGGGAAGGAAAGGATGGGGGAAAGGACAAGAACAAAGACAGAGGGAAAGGAAGAGAACGGAGGAGAGAGGAAGGAAGGATGGAGGGAAAGAAAGGAAAGGAAGAGGGAGATGGAGGAAGAAAGGAGAGAGGAAGGAAGGAAGGAACAGAGGGAAGGCAAGGGAAAGTGGGGCACACAGACACTTCTCCCATCCTCTGCTGGTGACGTGGGGCTGACACTCGTCTGGGTCTCTGCAGCTGCCCCCCCCCTCCTCCTCCTCCTCGCTCAGCTGGCCGAAGGGCTTCTGGGGCCAGTGGGAGAGGCCCGGCTACCATTGGATGCTCCGGCAACCCATGGCCAGGCTGCGAGTGACGGAGCGCGCAGGGGGGGGGGTGGGCAGCGGAGGAGGGCTCCGTCCTGGCTCCCCTCCCCTCCTCGGCCGGGAGCAACGGGCGAGGAGGGCCCACTGGAGCAGCTCCACCGAGGAGGAAGCCCAGATCCTGCCCTGTCCCAGCCATGGAGGCACCTCTGTGCAGCACAAGAGGGGAGACTTAACAGGCAGCCCCTCTGCAAACCCCCCCACCCCCAGAGGAGACGAAGGAGGGGGCTGGATTTGAAGCCCACATCATGCAGCTCGGCCTCGCCAGGCCACGCTAGCCTCCCCACAAAGACGGGGGTCCAAGCCGTGGGGTAAGTGGACGGCTCCCTAGAGCTCCCTTGGCAGTGCCAGGGCAGAGGGCATCTTTCTGGGCAAGCCCTGGCACTCAACATTTCTGCCCTTCTCTTTCCTGCCACCCCATTTACTTTGCTGTTTTGTTTTTTTTTTTCTCCTTCTTAAACCTCCACTGGGGGGAAAAATATCTTAACTTTCCACGCTTGGGCAGAACCTTCTAATAACCCCCCCCCCCCCCGTTTTTTTAGAATCAAAAAGCTCGATCTAGACAGAGCCCACTTCATAACGCCAGTTTGGCAGAGGGCGGCGAGGTCAACACGGCGCAAAGTGTCCTAAATGCCAGGCAAGACACAAGAGAACTTTCTGAGATCAGCATAAACGAGGGAACGATTTATATATATAACCACCCTGTGTATGTGTGTCAATAAACCCCATCTTGGAATTGAGTGGGAACGAACGACGGACTAAAGCTTGCATCCGTTTACCAGGTTGGGGGGGTGGCCCAGGGGTGCCCATGGCGAGGACTTCCCACCGGATGGATAGCCTCAAGAGAGCCCAAACTAGTTCCTTGTCCTCGCCTCTTCGGTAAAGGAGAAATGTGCCCCCTTTAGCACCCGCAAAATATTCCTTCTTCTCTTCACTTCTAGAGCCCCCCCCCAAAAAATGTAGAGACAGAGTCTGCATTTAAATTCACCAAGAATTACGGGTTGTCCTTAACTTACGACAGCAATGGAGCCCAAATTTTCTGTTGCTAAGTGAGACACTTGTGAAGTGAGCTTTGACCGATTTTATAATCTTTCTTGCCACCTTTAAGAGAATCTCTGCAGGTGATAAGTTAGTAAATGAATCTAGCTTTCCCTGTTGACTTTGCTTGTCCAAAGGTCGCAAAAGGGACACAGCTGAGGTCATAAATTCAAGTTCTCAGGTTTGATCACGTGACCACGGAGATGCTACAACGGTCGTAACTGTGAAAAACGGTCATAAGCCACTTTTTTCCAGTTGCCGCTGTAACTTTGAATGGTCATTAAAAGTTGAGGACTTATCTGTATAATGAATGGCCATCCCCGTGTGCCAGATCAGCATAACAGAAGCGACTGCAAAGCTAGTTAACCGTCATTATTTTACTTCCAAGACAGACTAGATAGGACTCAGAAGATCAAACTTCACTTTTAGGGTGGAGATTTATTGTAGAATTAGCGTTCAGCTAAATGAATCCATTTGAATTAAGTTTTGGGCGCCTAGGGGGAGAATGTACAAGTATAAAAAGGAAATAATAATAATAATAATAATATACTATTGGTAGTACCAATAGTAATAGGTGCCTTGGGTGCAATCCCAAAGCAACTGGAGCACCACTTGAACACCGTCATCGGCATTGACAAATTCGCCATTAGTCAATTGCAAAAGGCGGCCTTACTAGGAACTGCTTCCATCCTGCAACAAGATCTATAATAACATCAAACATCCACATCTGCCTATCCCAGGTCCTTGGGAAGGACTCAATAGGTAGACAAAAATGCCAAATCCAGTCTGAACATCTGGCTGATTGTGCCATGATCAATAATAATAATAATAATAATAATAATAATAATAATAATAAAGTTGGAAGGGACATTGGAGGTCATCTAATCATCTGCTCAGGCAGAAACCCTATACCACCTTGAGGGATGTTCCTCCAGATTTCCATAAATATCTCTGCATGCATGCTTTTGATTCTACAGTCATTACAGGAAGGTAATCCTACACACGTTTCCCTGTATGTATTCTCTTTATACATTTATTGTTAAATATAACATCCAATTGATAGGATAAGAGTAGAATCAAAAGCATAGCGGTGCTAAGAAAAAAAAGCAGGAGAAAAAAAAAATAGAATAACGAACATGGAGTAACAGGGGCTGCCCCAAAGAAGAGGGAGTCAAGCTATTTTCCAAAGCGCCTGAAGGAAGGACAAGAAACAACGGATGGAAACTCATCAAGGAGAGAAGCAACCTGGAACTAAGGAGGAATTTCCTGAGAGTTAGAACAATTAACCAGTGGAACAGCCTGCCTCCAGAAGCTGTGAATGCTCCAACGCTGGAAGTTTTTAAGAACAGACTGTATAGCCCTTTGTCCGAAATGGTATAGGGTTTCCTGCCTGAGCAGGGGGTTGGACTAGATGACCTCCAAGGTCTCTTCCAATATTATTATTATTATTATTATCATCATCATCATTAAAAAATAAAAGTAGATCCATTAAATGCTAATATAGAAGCTGCTCAGTCCTTTAATGAATTATTAAATCTAAACATATAAAGAGCCGTCTTTCTCAACTTTGGCCATTTTAAGAGGTGTGGACTTTAACTCCCAGAATTCCTCAGCCAGGGGGATTCTGGGAGTTGAAATCCACCGACCTCTTAAAGTGTGGTTAAACAGTGATATAAAGCAGCTATTCATCCGTCGTTTCCTTCTGTTATATGTTATTTTGATGCAATGATGTTTATATAACATGCTTAAATTTTAAATAGTCTGTTTCTGTGAAGCGTCTTAAGAGTATTGAAGGTTTATTTCTGAACACATCTGTAAGGATTCTTTCACTGGCCAATGGTGGAAATGTCTTAAATAATGAATAATTGCCAATGCTTCTTCACTGGGTATGATGGTGCAGACTATGGTTTAGCATGGTGTGAACGAACATAAGCGCCACATAAGTGTACAATCCAGGTCAAGTGTGAAAAATGCCACTCCTGTTTAATAACAACATCCTACGGGCTCTAGCCCAGCAGCTGCAGTTAATACTAACAATATTAACAAATAATGTTAATAGTTAATCGCATTTAAAACATTAAACCAGTGCATTCAAACACCAGGATGCATGGCTTACTTAAGTCTGAACACAGGTAGTCCTATCCTTACCACAAATGAGCCCATAATTTCTGTTGGCTAAGCGAGACGTCTGTTAAGTGAATTTTGCCCCATTTTACAACCTTTCTCGCCACAGTCGTTAAGCGAATCACTTCTTTGTCGAGTTAGTAACCCGGTTGTTAAGTGGGTCTGGCTTCCCCCACTGACTTTGCTTCTCCAAAGGTCGCCAAAGGGGATCGTATCACCCCGGGACACTGCGACCGTCATAAATACAGTTGCCGAGCGTCTGAATTTTGATCACGTGACCCTGAGGACGCTGCGACGGTCGTAAGTGTGAAAAACAGTCACATGTTGCTTTTTTCAGTGCCGTTGTAACTTCAAACGGTCACTAAATGAAGTGTTGTGTGTCCAGGACTAGCTGAAAGCCACAGATACATAGTTGACTCATTGCATTTATCAATTATATCTCCCCCACCACAAGAGAAAACAGATTTATCGGTTTAAGGAAGGGGTAGGCAACCTTGGCTCTTTTATGACTCGTGGACTTCAACTCCCAGAATTCCTGAGCCAGCCTGGCTCAGCTTGGAAACCTCTCCCTTTCCCCTCAGCATGGCTGGCTGAGGAATTCTGGGAGTTGAAGTCCACCAGTCCTAAAAGAGCCACGTTTGAAGACCCCTCAGTTAGAGGAACACATGAAAGCATAATTAATGTTAATTAATGTAGTCTTTATTAGTTTAGAGCAGGGGTAGGCAACCTTGGCTCTTTTATGACTGATGGACTTCAACTCCCAGAATTCCTCAGCCAGCATGGGGGAACTATGGCCCCCTTTGTGACTCGTGGACTTCAACTCCCAGAATTCCTGAGCCAGCCATGCTGAGGAGACAGGGAGAGGTTTCCAAGCTGAGCCATGCTGGCTCAGGAATTCTGGGAGTTGAAGTCCACGAGTCATAAAAGAGTCAAGGTTGCCTACCCCTGGTCTAAGGAGAGTTGAGCGAAACAGGATATAATTCCAAATTCCGCTTGGTTTCCTAGGACGAAAAAAGAAAAATTCCCCAGACTGTTTTGGAAATTTATTCATATGCAATCCATTCTTTTCAGCGTTATAATCTAAGGAAAGAGCACAAGAGGAAAGAGCATTGGGAAGCAGAAGGGGAAAAAGCAGGAAACTTCGGCATCCATAAAACCCGCAACCAGTTTGGGTGGTTACAGAAAAAAACAAAATATTTTTTTCTTGGCCCTAGGACAGCCTCCTGTATTCTCAGTTGGGTTAATTGCCCTTTTATCGGAGTTTACAAATTGCAACTGGCGCTCCAAAGTACAAAAAAATTAGGAATTTCCCTCATGTAGTGTCAAAACTCTTCTTTAGGGTGTCTCTAGAGAAAATAAGGAGTTTCATGAATTTATTTTCAGGATCTGAAAGGACGCCGGGATTTGTAACACAGACCTTCCCAAAGGGTGGCCAGCCCCAAATCCGGTGGGCGTTGAACAATTTTGAGGGGGCTTTTCAGGAGCTGAGTGGTTGGACCCCCACAGCAAAGCAGAAGCTGGTTTATTTGTCTCATCCACAAAAGCAATTTGTAATTACAGTACACACCTTCCAGCCCTCTTATCTCTGGTTAGTTTTTTTCCCCCACCCAGTTGGGTGGATGATGAACTGGGATGGACGATTGTGAAATTTTGGACTCTGCTCTCCATTAAAACACACACACCTACACACACACAAACACACTCACCACAATTTGCTGCAAGCAAAGGTTGACTCTGCACATTCTTGGCTGCCAAAATGTTTTGTGTTGTTTTTTTCCCTGATTCTCTTTTGGGTGTGATCAGGCGTTTTCTTGTGACCACACTGAATTAAAAGGGAGGCGGAAAGTGTTTTGAGTAACTTTCCCGGCTGGGCTGGACTACACCCTCCCTCATCCCCAACCTGTGGCCGGGTGCCAGATGCGAAACTTTGGGGAAAGGCCCAGAGATTGAATTTCTCCTTCTTGCCAGGCCAAATGACCTCAAGCATCGTTTTTGCAAATTTGGACACTTTTAAGTCGCATTTGGATAAAATGCCCAATTTAAAACGAACGTAGTTAGTGAGTGCAGGTGCGGTGCTTGTTTCTCTGACTAGCCAGGAGGGGTGAGGTTGTGTGAAGGCAGTCACGAAGCCCTCGTGCCACCCAAACTGGGCACCTCCAAAACTGTGTCTCAGCGGGCAGATGTCGGGAAGCCTTTTTAGTCTAACAAGTGCCTAGTGGGTGCCAACCGATCCATCTTCCCCGCAGCTAGCCCGGTTTCTCCCTTTTTCTAACTGCCATCTGGTTCCTGCAATGGGAGAAAACAGGCTAATTTACCCGCCATCTGCCAAGCATATTGTGGTTGGAGAGCTAATTGGGTAATCCTACGTTACCCATGTTTGCTGGTTCTTTTGTCACTTTAGGGCAAAGACGTTAGCAAACACTGCGGAATCTGGCAAAAGAGAAGCTAAACATGTTTTTTCAGCTTGTCGGCTTGCGACATAGGTTGGCCCTGGCAGTGGCACCTCTCCTCTGCCACGCCCAGCGTTGGCACGGAAAGGTGGATCGTCGGGCAGGGCGATGCCTGCCCCCAAACTGCAAAGCTGGTGCTAAGTTTCCTTCGTGCGCTTTGCTTGAACGCCCTCGAGAGGTTTCAAGCCCGGTTAACGTCTGAACTGGCACCTTTCCATCGCCGTCTCATTCACCAGCACGTGGTGGAGGGGCCTCAGCGAGGACTAGAGTGATGATTAGCCAGCTTCACCCCCTTCTCTGCAACTGGAATAATCGGACGAGTGAACTTTATTCAGAGGTCCTCAAATTAAATTAAAACATGTCATTTTATTCTTCGGTCTTTTGAGCAAAACCGGTGCAAACTGGACACCTATTATAATTTTGGACTGGGTTTTTCTCCTTCCTTCTTCTGAACAAGGAAGTCTAAGGATGTTAAAGGACTGAGTGGATGTAGGCATGCATTTCCCCGGGCAGAAAATTTGAAAAGTAAAATGTTACCTTCGCAAGCACGGGAAAAAGTCATGCGCAGATGCCATATCTGCTTTTTTTAGCTAATTCCTGCATGGATTGCACACTGCCCCCGACTCGCAAGTCGTATATGCCCACTGCAAATTATTTTCCAGAGAAGAGAAGCTTTAAAAATAAGGACAAGGATTGAGGGAAAACCTTTTTTTTTTTTAGAAGAGCAAAAATCCCTGCTGAACAGATGTAATTTCGTTTTCTCCTTAGGGAACCGGCTGGGGAAGGAACGAGGACAGAAACCCCAGGAAAGTGTGGGAGACAGAGAGAGAGAGAGATGACCTCTTCCCAGCCCCCCAAAAGGGCATCACTAGGTACCCATCACCTGCAAAGCAGCGGGTTGCGTTTCTGCAAAAAAATCAGACGCTAAAGAGGCCCCCAGGAGATCCGCAGCGATGTAAAATATCTGTTTCCACCTGTATCCACAGTTGCAGGGAGTTCAGCTTGCGTACAAACGGAGAACAAGTAGCTAGTCCTCATTGTCGCCGGAACATAAAATGACCATAGAGGGTGCATTTTTCTTCTTAACAGGTAGTCTCCGATTTACAACCATCTTTGAGCCCAGTCATAAAGTGTGACACCACTTAACCATACATTTTTTTTTTGTGGTGGACATTAAGCGAAACTGGAGGTCGTTAAGCAAATGCATTATTCGCTGTGGGCCATTTTTTTTTTTTACAGAAAAGTATACCTCCGCTTCCTGTGATCGTAAAATGGATCTGTCGTAACTCGGAACAGTCACCAAGCAAGTCCTCAAGTTACGACGGCAATTGAGCCCAAAATTTATGTTGTTAAGTGAGACACTCGTTCAGTGAGTTTTGCCCCATTTTACGACTTTCCTTGTTAAGGGAATCATTGCATTTGTTAAGTTAGTCACATGGTCGTTAAATGAATCGGGTTCCTCCCCCCCATTGACTTTGCTTGTCAGGCGGTCGCAAAAGGGATGCCGTGACACTGCGACCGTCATAAGTACGAACCAGCGTCTGAATTTGGATCACGTGACCACGGGGATGCTGCCATGGCTGTAAGTGTGAAAAACGTCCGTAAGCCACTTCAGCGCCGTTGTAACTTTGAACGGTCGCTAAATGAAACGTCGCAAGTCGAGGACTACCTGAACATGCGGTTCCCATTGGAGGGGGCTAAAAAAACTCTCCCACCTTTGCATTCCCGCAGCTTAAACTTAAGCCTTGCTGTGATCTTCTGTGCTTTAGACGTATTTTAAAAATTTGCTTTTCTCCGTGGTCTGGCTTACTTGCTCAAGTCGTTCGCAATGTTTTCCCACTCCAGCTTTAATCCCTGGTCTTTGGGCAGCTGGAGCTGGTCTAAATCGGGCGCCAGACGAAACCAAACTCCGCGCAGGGACGGTTCACTCCGAGCTGAGCTAGAGAAAAGGAGACAAGAAGGGGGGGGGGTAACCCCGCATATTTGAAAGAAATACATGTTTTTTGCAGCTATCAACTTTTAAATCTCTTGTCCTTTTAGAACCGGACCCACCAACCCCAC
This sequence comes from Crotalus tigris, assembly GCF_016545835.1. Taxonomy (NCBI): domain Eukaryota; kingdom Metazoa; phylum Chordata; class Lepidosauria; order Squamata; family Viperidae; genus Crotalus; species Crotalus tigris. The sequence continues at coordinate 50,367 of NW_024098092.1, read as the reverse complement.
CTGTAAATAAGTAATTAAAACACCAATCTGATTGAAATTCATAAAGCCACCTAGCCCTAACCTTATTGGAGATTCTATTTCTTTCTCTTTTTAGCACCCCCAAATTTATTTCTTTATTGGGATTCACAACTCCCAGCATGAACAGTCTTGGAGAAAGGCAGGCGGGCCCGCTCAAACAAAAATGCGCGTTTAGAAGAAAATGTATATAGGTAGTTCTCGACTTAACGACCGATTGTTTAGCGACCGATCGAAGCTATAAACAGCACTGACAAAAGCAGCCTAACAAGCTGTCCTTGTACCTATGATCGTCACATCTTCCCCCTGGTCACGTGATCAAAATTCAGGCAACTGGCATGTACTTAACGACAGTTGCACCTTCCCAAGGTCACGCGATCTCCATTTGTGACCTTCACAGCTGACTTTTGATGAGAAGAGTCAATGGGGGGGAGAAGCCTGATTTGCATAATTGCAGTTGCAAAAAAAAAGGTCATAAAATCGGCCGCAATTCATTTAACAGCCGCTTTGCTGGTTCCAACTAGTCGTAAGTAGAGGACCGCCTGTATAAAGCAGGTTAAGAAACGGATTAGCAAAGGGACAGAAGGCTGTTGAACTGAGCAGCATTCATTCACGTTACAAGTTGGGCTCCAGAGGAACGTGCAGCCAGGAAACCGTAGGTCTGGATTCGCTTCGTTCTCCAATCTTTAAAAAAACGGACGGAAGAGAGTTTAATGAGGACTAGCGCCTTTTCTGCTCGAATTTACGACATTTCCTCTCTCTGTGCAGGGAGCGAGGGGGACGGGGAAGATGCCGGAGAAGCCTTTGAATTTGAAGACAGCGAAGAGGATGACGCCACCCGCCTTGTGGTGAGCAATGCCAGGACGGAGCTGGGCATCAAGGGGGCACTGCAGGACCCTCCCCCCAGGCGAAGGTCCAGCATCAGTGATGACTTGGAGCCATTGGGCCAGTGGGATGCAGAGGAGGCACTCCTGGAGGATCGGGTCCCTTTGACCACCTCCGATTCCAGCATCCACCTTGGTAAGGGCAGGCCGGCGGGAGGCAAGCGTCCGGACCTCGTTCGGCGACAAATCAGCTTTTATTTAGCAATTTAACCCATTTATACAGCCATCTCAAGGGCACAACTTGTTTCTTTTTGCTTCTCTTCAAACTTGGCCCTTTTATGACTTGTGGACTTCAACTCCCAGAATTCCTCAGCTAGCATGTCTGGCTGAGGAATTCTGGGAGTTGAAGTCCACAAGTCATAAAAGGGCCAAGTTGGAAGACCCCTAGGCTTTTGCTTTTTTTTAAAAAAAATCTTATTGTTCCCAGTGCCCTTCAACTGCCTGTTTTGAAATAGCCTACTTCAATGTTTCTCAACCTTGGCAACTTTTAGACCTATGGACTTCAACTCCCAGAATTCCCCAGCCAGCACAAGTGACTGGGGAATTGAAGTCCAGACATCTTTAAAGACATCAGGGTTGAGAAACAGTGGTTTACTCTGTTTTTTCCCCCCTCTTAAGCTTATTCCTTTTCATCTGCCTTCTATTCCTTGCCTCTCCTTTAATTCACTTTTAAAATCATTTTTTTTGGCCTTGATTCTGTATATACTTACCTGGGAAGAAAACCCAACAAACACAATAGTGCTTACTTGGGTGTAGGCAAGCACAGCCTTGCAGATTAGTAGGGGGTCATTGCGTCTTCCTGCCCACAGATTCTGTTTAGGACCCTCTTCCTATTAATATTACATTGTTAAATGTTAAATATGTGGGACTGATTGGGGTAAACTGCAGGGTTGACACCGAAATATAATTTTATCATATTTTATCTATATCTTAAATTATTGTATTCTATTCCCGTTTCATTTTAGACTGTAATTTATCCCAATTTCATTTTATTATACTCCAATTTCAATTTTAAATTGTATTTTATCTAATTCCATTTTAAATTGCTTTTATCAAATTTTAGTACTAATTTGTTTCTGGAACTTTGCACTTTGATATGGCCCAAGGGCTAATCAATCAATCAATCAATCAATCAATCAATAAAAATATGATTAGGGTTGGTGGCAGAGTCAGCCAGATGTTTTGACCAGATTTGGCATTTTTATCCACTTATCCAGTCCTTCCCAAGGACCTGGGATAGGCAGATGTTGGTGGTTTAATAATATTAAAAGTGTGGTCATAGGATGTAAGCTTTTCCAAATTAAGCTGCCTCTTGCAGTTGACCGCTGGGGATGTTGTCAATGCCGAATGCATTAAAAGTGGTGCTCCAGATGTTTTGGAATCTTATTATAATATTAACCAAGACTTTCAAACATCACCTGATTTTAAATCACCATATGTCCCACATAGAATGCAGTTCCATAATGTTTTAAAAATTAGTGCAATACAGATATTCCTTGACTTGGCAACAGTTTGTTTAGTGACCATTTGAAGTTACGACAGCATTGTAAAAGTTGACTTATGACCATTTTTCACACAACCGTTGCAGCCTCCCTGTGGTCACGTGATCAAAATTCAGCCGCTTAGCAACTGACTCATATTTATGATGGTTGCAGTGTGCTGGAGTTACCTTTTGGTCATAAGTTTGAGGACTGCCTGTATGACAGGGCACCTTCTTAGCTGACCAACCCAGGAAATGCAGCCAGATTCACAATCACACCTTTTCCCAGAAACCGACAAATAGAAAGACTAAAATGCAGAGAAGGCTGTTCGTTCTTCACTCCGGCATGCGTCTCAGTTTACCGACTGATGGGAGTTATTTTCTCTTTTGAACAGATTGCCGAGATCCGCAGTCCCAGGCTGAGTAAGTGACTCCTTGTACTTACACTTTAAGAAAAAAAAAAAAACAGAATAAGGAAATTGATGCCTGTTGGCTGGAGAAGTAAATTCTGCCTTCTTTTTCCTACCTTGGTTAATCACCGGGTGTGTGGAGGTTACACAAAGTTTCTGAACAGGTGTGGCCTTGTGGCAACTGTCCTCTTACTGTAACTGGGGGTGGGGAGAGTTAAGCCTGGCAGGGTCTCTATAGTTGCTCCTACAGAGGTTAGCAGACATTTCTTGTTTTATGGATCCAGCAGCTGGAGTCAATCATGCTAACATCCTCCCTTCCTTGCCCAGACTGGATTCTTAAGTTTTTCTTTCTCGTGGCAATAATTTTTGGAAACCAGATCCGGAGATCTCTGGGCCTTCCTGGCAGAGATTGGCCTGGCGGTTTAATTTACGGTGTTTGAACAGGGTGTTTCTCTCCAGGTAAGAGAGGACAGATATATAGGTTGCTTTCCTTCGCTAAGGAAACGGCCCACGTGGTTGAGAGTGGCTTCTGAAATGCAAATAAAAGCAGAGCAATCAAACTCCCAATTTACCTGGCAGGTTTTTTATTTGGGGTGAAGTGCTCGCCTGTGTGTAGCCGGTGAAAAAATATCGACTGGTATGTTTGATTACCTATAGTAGAATCAGTTGCTGACTTCTCTCCCCCCCCCCCCCCCAAAAAAATATAGGGCAAGTATTTTAAGCCACAGGCAAAATAAAGGGGAGAGTAATGTGTTTTATTGGTTTTTGTAGCTGGCTTAGCTAATCAGTTTATTTGGTTTGCTAAAATAAAACTTGCAAGTTGTATTAAAAGAGTCCCATTCTTTGGCAAAAAGTAAAAAAAAAATGCTTTTCCTGGCATTCAAAGCTCTTTCTTTCTTTCTTTCTTTCTTTCTTTCTTTCTTTCTTTCTTTCTTTCTTTCTTTCTTTCTCCCCCTCTGTTTCTTTTTCTTTCTCTCTTTTTCTCTCTCTGCTTTCTCTTTCTCTCTTCTTTCTCTCTCCTTTCTTTCTCTCTCTCTCCTTTCTCTCTTCTTTCTCCTTCCTTTCTCTTTCTCTTAGTTTCTTCTTTTTCTCTCTTTTTTCTCTCTCCTTTCTCTCTCTTTCTCTCTTCTTTCTCTCTCCTTTCTCTCTCTTTCTTCTTTCTCTCTCCTTTCTCTCTTCTTTCTCCTTCCTTTCTCTTTCTCTCAGTTTCTTTCTTCTTTGTTTCTCTCTCTCTTTCTTTTTCTCTCTCGCTCTCTCTTCTCTCTCTCTTCCCTCTCTTTCTCCTTTCTCTCTCTCTCTCTCTCTTTCTTCTTTCTCTCTCTCTCCCCCCCCTCTTTCTCCTCTCTTTCTCTTTCTCCTTTGACACTCTATGCTCTGTCTAAAACTAGCAATGGCTAAAAACTGACTGATCAAATGAATGGCTTTGGATACGCTTCAGAGCTTGTGTGAATGCGGTTTCCCTGTTTTCAGTCTCCTAGGCACCCCAGTCTTGTTCCACAACTTTCCTGTTCGCTTGAGGAACTCAAGGCTCGCTTGCAAATATTTCCAAATTGAATCTCTGGGAGGATTTAAAAAGTAGCCATGACACATAAAAATACTTTTTGAAAAATGAGGAAGAGCCATATAGGGCTCTAAGGTGCATTTGGCTGTGTGTATATGTGTCTCCTTCGAGGTGTTTTGAAGGCCCCGTCCAGTCATGCAAGTTGCAGAAATGTGGTTAATCTGGTTAGGTTTATTTTCCTTTACCAGCAAAGCCAAATCAGTTTATTTTTGTGACCATCCTTGAATTTATGACTCTTACCAGCTCTAGCAAGGACCCTGATAAAGGTCATAGGGCATCTTTGCTCCCCTCTAACTGTGCCTGGATTTTTACAACAGCTTTTACTTCTTTCCCAAACCCAAAAGTCAAAAGAGAGTTGTGCATCTTCCTTCAGCCATAAGGTTTACAAATGCACACTAAGCCCATGTTTAACAAGCCGTGCTGTGCCACGTGTGAACTCCCTAGCTGAGTTTGCAAAGTAATTTCAAAATCGGCGTCTATATTAAGCCCCAAATTCAAACAAAGCTGGTTTGAGTTAAGATGTTGGCTTGCTTGTTTTATATAAACTCAATTTGCTTATGGTTCATAGTGCAAAGTAATGTCTTTGTGGGTTTTCTGCCTCTAGAAAATTAGCTATTGCTGTGGGCACGCCCCATAGAAGGGTCCCCCAAAGTTTTGAGGGAGCAGCCACGCCAAACCTGCTTTGGGAAACTTCTAGTCTTTAGGTTTTGACAATTGGCGTCTGTCCTGGCTAGCAGCAGTGGAATTAGGCCTTGGTTAGGAAAGTAGTGCAGATATTGAGAAGCACGTTCTGATACCTGGACATGGGGGTTTCCAGGACAGGGGAGGGGTCTTTGATGGGAAGGAAATTAAGGAAGGAAGCTTAATGAATCTACAATATTTGGATGGTTGCGAACGAGCAAAGCGTGAGGATGCTGAAAGCTCCATTCTGCCCCCCAGTGGCGGCAGGAAGGAAGAACACCAGTCTCAGTTTGGTGGCTGATTTTTGCAGTATATTTTTACGTGGATCTAGGTTTATTGCAACATGAGAATTTTTCCTTGTTGTTCAGCCATGTTTAACTTCTCTGCTCTTAAAATTTTTTTCTTTCGGCTTCTGGCCTGCGCAAGCGTTGTACAAAATTGAAGTGGGTCGATTTCGCTTTGAGTTAGTCCAGTCTAGAGGTGGCCGTGATAACAGATTAGGAAACTTTCCCTGGAGTTATAACAACAAGTGATATCCCCCCCCCGCTTTTTGCTGTTTCCTGCAACCATTTGGATTAATTCAGGAAAGGGACCCCGTTTGCCCTACCCCTGCCCTAGCCCAAGTGCCCCCCCCCCAAACCCTCATGGGCACTAACCCAGCCTACCAAAACTTCCTCCACCCCCCCATCTCAGCATCTTAATTTAGAAAAGAAAAAGTTGGGTGGGGGTTGTTAGCCTGCCAAGATTCCCTGCAAATAAACCCACAATCACCATCCCAGCTGACTCACAACATGCAGATTCCTTTGAATGGGCCCAGAATTGATTCTCTGTAAACACACACACACACACACACACACAAATCTCCCACTATCTATAATGCCTTTACTGTTTTTAAGCGCAGCTTCCAATTTTTTATTTTTTATTATTATTATTATCCCGAGCCTGCTTCCTGGTTCCCATAGATAAAGGAGTCCAGACCAGACGTAAAGGCTAACGAAATAAATAAATTTTTTAAAAAATTGCTTAGTTCATGCACGCTCTCCTTTCTTCCCACTTGCCACAGAGAGTGGCTTTTATTGGGATCAATTCCGGGCACTGTCCATTAAGGGAGCCAGCGATGGGAGGAAGCTGGCTTGAAAAAGAGCTCCATTTACAAGGATGCTGGGGGGGGGGGGAGAACAGGATTTTGTCTCCTCACAGCCCCCCCCCCCCAGTGCTCTGCAAAGAGAGGGAGGGGCCTTATGTATTGCTGCATAAGAGGAGGCTGATCAAGAGAAGCAAAATCTGAATATCCTTCCCCTGGAAGGCGGGATGCTTGCAAAGGACTTCTGCCAACTACTGGGTAGGTTTTCTGGAATTAATTTTTTTTTTCTAATGTTATCTCCTTTCTCTCTCAGAAATTTGGAGGTGTGTGTGTGTGTGTGTGTGTGTGTGTGTGTGTACCACAAAAGAGATACGAGGGTGCTCACAATCCATGGGAAACCACTAACACATAGATAGTGTGAGGCTGCGCTTAAAAACAGTAAAGGCATTATAGATCGTGGGAGATGTGTGTGTGTGTGTGTGTGTGTGTGTGTGTGTGTGTACCACAAAAGAGATAGGAGGGTGAGTAGGAGCATCACAACTCTGTGGGAAACCACTAACACATAGATAGTGTGAGGCTGCGCTTAAAAACAGTAAAGGCATTATAGATAGTGGGAGATTTGTGTGTGTGTGTGTGTGTGTGTGTGTTTACAGAGAATCAATTCTGGGCCCATTCAAAGGAATCTGCATGTTGTGAGTCAGCTGGGATGGTGATTGTGGGTTTATTTGCAGGGAATCTTGGCAGGCTAACAATCCCCCCCCCAACTTTTTCTTTTCTAAATTAAGATGCTGAGATGGGGGGAGGGAGGAAGTTTTGGTAGGCTGTGTTTGTGCCCATAAGGGTTTTTTGGGGGGGGGGGCACTTGGGCTGCCTCCAAACCTCCTTGATCCTAGGAGTGTGTTAAATGCTCCGTGACACTTTCCTGAGAGTAATTGTGGGCCGTGGTTTGCTTTGGGGAGGGGTCCTCAACAGGGCTTTCCCCCTTTCCCCCCATTGCCTGCTAATTAAACCATGCCCTCTGTAAGCTGGGAAGTTTGTGCAAAACGGTGCAGCTTTAACACCTGGGCAAGCATTTTTGCTCCTTCCTTTAACTGCTGCAATTTAAGAGTTTAATAAAACCTTGCAGCAGTTCCTGCTACAAAGGGAGAGACTTTATCCCAACGAAAAAACGGCTCCTTTTGCCATGCCTGATAGTTTGGGGGGCATGGATTTCTTCTTTAGGAATAGAATCAAGATCACGTGAAGGGTTAATACCACTTTACAAGGCCTTGGTAAGGCCACACTTGGAATGCTGCATCCAGTTTTGGTCACCACGATGTAAAAAAGATGTTGAGACTCTAGAAAGAGTACAGAGAAGAGCGACAAAGATGATCAGGGACTGGAGGCTAAAACATTGCTGGAATTGGGCATGTCCAGTTTAAGGAAGAGAAGGACCAAGGGTGACATGATAGCAGTGTTCTAGTATCTCAGGGGCTGCCCCAAAGAAGAGGAAGTCAAGCTATTCTCCAAAGTGCTTGAAGGCAGGACAAGAAGCAACGGATGGAGACTAATCAAGGAGAAAAGCAACCTAGAACTAAGGAGAAACTTCCTGACAGTTAGAACAATTAACCAGTAGAACAGCCTGCCTCCAGAAGCGTTGAATGCTTCAACACTGGAAGTTTTTAGGAAGAGACTGGACAGCCATTTGTCTGAAATGGTATAGGGTTTCCTGCCTGATCAGGGGGTTGGACTCGATGACCTCCAAGGTCCCTTCCAACATCCTCCTCCTCCTCCTCCTCCTCCTCATTATTATTATTATTATTATTATTATTAAAGGAAGATAACGAGATCCCTTACCAAGTGGATTCTAGCTGATTTTGGCACATGGCATTAGTTTACTTCCTTTGAGACACACCTGCCCAGATGCCATAAAAGGTTTTCAGGTCAGCAGAGTTCAAAAAAACCCACTTTGGCTGGAGGATAGAGAATTAGGATTCCCGTGAAAAAACATGGACGGTTTGAGCAGCTGCTGATCCGTGTTTGCCCGTCTTTAAGACACCATAATATGTTGCTTGCTTGGGGTTTGGGAAGAGAAGGGTTTATGGGTAATGAAAAAAAAGCACCTCTGGATCCTGCCCAGTTTTTTAAAACCATCTTCCTGTTTCAGATTGGCGGGCCCTGTGAGCAATGGAGATTTTTCTCAGACGGGGACACGAATCTACAGCTGGAAGCGAAGACATTCATCTCAAGGTAAGACCTGTCTTCTACTGATGGCTGAGTGTGGGACACATCGGATCACTCGCTCCAAGTTGCTCCCCATGCAGTTCCAGCAGGCCAAGTTTCTAGTCCTCATGGCGGTTTCGCAGTCGTTGGCTTCCATGTGGTCAGATTCAGCCTAGGTTCAGTTGCCCTCCCTACCTTGTGTCGTTCTCTATTCCAGGTGATCAGTTTACTTTCCCCTCTGCAGACGATGAAGTGATTTACGACGATGTTCCTTGCGAGAAATTGGATTTACAGCAGTGTGGTAGGCGCACACCCCACGCCTCTCTTTCCCACGTCTCCTCTTTGCTCAAGATCACACCGTTTTTCTTTCCCTGTTCCTTCACCATTCTTCCTTTCTTATCACAAATATTCTTTTACCGGTCTTGCTAAAATGGTCTTTGGCAAAGATTTCTTGCAAAAAAATTCAGCAAAATCAGGAGACAGACAGACAGACAGACAGACAGACAAAGAGAAAGAAAAAGAGAGAGAAAGAGAAAGAAGAGAGAGAGAGAGAGAAAGGAGAGAGAGAAAGTGAGAGAGAGAGAGAGATGATAAATGAAAAAAAAGGAGAGGAACCAGTGCATAATTCTGGATAAATAAATCCATGGTGTTGAGCTTATTTATCTACCCGCTCTTATTAGAATGCAACCCCATTTTTTTTTTATGAATTGAAGTATATATTCAGTTTTTTAAAAATTTACTTCCGAATCTTAGATGAATTTTCTCCGCCAGGACTTCCCTTACAGGTTGAATAGTGGTCTGTGATTTCCCAATTTCTTTTCCATCTGTGAACAGATGTCAAAAACCACACTCCAAACATGCTCAGAAGACTTTTATCTGCCCTCCTGCAGTCTGATCATTCTTAATGCAAAAGTGCTTCTACTTTATTTATTTAAAACTTTTGATAGTTTATAAGGTGGCATGTAGCCATGCTCAGCTGAAGCAAGGAGATTATTTGTTGTTCATTTTCTCCTTTCTCTGCTAATCCATCCATGGCTAAACACCAGTTCCTTATACTTCATTTTGTTTTGTGTGTTTTTCCCCCATGCAATTAATCCATTTTTATAGAAGCCAGAGGAATTTTCTTGCCAAATCCCAATGCTTTTTCTACAATTCCTTAACATTTTCAGACCTAATTTGCAACATTTCTCTTTTAGCCATAAAAGAAAACGAATAAAAATCAATTTTTACGCTAGCTGGTCTGGCCTGGATTGGCAAAAACCCTATTGGGCTTTTCAAGAGTGTGCTTATCATTAGAAGATTTCTATTTTGAAATTCCCGTTTTTATTTTTCCCGCTTAGCATAGCGAGAGGGATGTTTAATGTTGCTTTTGCCCCTTTGGGAAACAGTTAATGGTGCCATATTTAATTTCTTCCTTCCTTGTTAGTCATTACTACAGAATATAAGCATTTGCGGGCTTATGAATTTCTCCTCTTGTTTTAAATAAAAACTTTCAGCTTAGTCTAGGAAGAAATTGACCGAGTATCACTTAGGAAGATTAATAATAATAGTAATAATAATAATAATAATAATATGGCAAAGGCAAGCAAGGGTAGTACCAATAGTAATAGGCTCCTTGGGTGCAATCCCAAAACAACTGGAGCATCACTTGAACACCATCATCAGCATTGACAAATTCGCCATTAGTCAATTGCAAAAGGCGGCCTTACTAGGAACTGCTTCCATCCTGCGACGAGATCTGTAATACCATCAAACATCCACATCTGCCTATCCCAGGTCCTTGGGAAGGACTTGATAGTTAGACAAAAATGCCAAATCCAGTCTGAACATCTGGCTGACTGTGCGATGATCAATAATAATAATAATAATAATAACAATAATAATAATATGGCAAAGGCAAGCAAGGGCAGTACCAATAGTCATAGGCACCTTGGGTGCAATCCCAAAACAACTGGAGCACCATTTGAACACCATCATCAGCATTGACAAATTCGCCATTAGTCAATTGCAAAAGGCGGCCTTACTAGGAACTGCTTCCATCCTGCGACAAGATCTGTCATACCATCAAACATCCACATCTGCCTATCCCAGGTCCTTGGAAAGGACTCAATAGGTAGACAAAAATGCCAAATCCAGTCTGAACATCTGGCTGACTGTGCAATGATCAACAATAATAATAATAATAATAATAATAATAATAATAGTTGGAAGGGATCTTGGACGTCATCTAGTCCAACCCCCTGCTCAGGCAGGAAACCCTATACCATTTCAGACAAATGGCTGTCCAATCTCTTTTTAAAAACTTCCAGTGTTGGAGCAGTCACAATTTCTGGGGGCAGGTAGTTCCACTGGTTAATTGTTCTAACTGTCAAGAAATTCTTTCTTCGTTCTAGATATTAGTTCTACATATTCTACCTTACAGGTAGTCCTTGACTTATGACCACAATTGAGCCCAAGACAGTTGCCAAGTGGGTTTTGCCTCATTTTACAAACTTGCCATCGTTGTTAAGCGAATCGCTGCAGTGGCTATTAACATGGTTGCTAAGCGAATCTGGCTTCCCCATTGACTTTACTTGTCTGAAGGTCACGATCACATGAACCCCCCCCCCCGGAACACAGCGACCGTCATAAATACAAGTCAGTTGCCAAGCGTTTCAATTTTGATTCTGGAGATTGTAATTGTGAAAACGGTCATAAGTCATTTTTTTTCAGCGCTGTTGTAACTTCGGTCACTAAATGAATGGCTGTAAATCAAGGACTACCTGTGCTTGGGTAATAATCTGAACTTTTTCCTCTTAATTCCACTTTTCTTTTTAAATCCATCCTGTGCCACTGACGTCTGTCCTTCCGTTTCACCTTCTTCTTCCTATTATTTCTTCGCACCTTGATTCTGGGATCCCCTTTTCTCCATCCGTGCCGGGCTGACCGTCTCCTCTCCTTCTTTCAGATTCAGAGAGAAGCTTAATTTATGAAGACGTCCCGCAGGCCCACAAGCCCACCTCACAAGAGCCCGATGACCTAGGCTGGAGCTCCAGCGAATTCGAAAGCTACAGCGACGATTCGGCGGACGAAAGCAAGGCCGATGTGGTCCAGGCCAGGCCCAAAAGTTCCTTCCAGCCCAAGGTAATCGGAGATCGGAAAGGAAAGCAACACCTTCGTGGGGGCTACAGCCTGTCGGTCCCTCAGAGCAGAGATCGCCATGCAGCCGTGACCGCTTTAAGGCTTGTGGACTTCAACTCCCAGAATTCCCCAGCCTGCGTGGAATCCTGGGAGTTTATTTATTTCTAAAATTTATATGCCGCCCAATCCCAAGGGACTCAGGGCGGCGTACAAAATTAAAACAATAAATATAACAATAAAACAGTAAAATAAGTACATTCATACAGCATGTCCCAATCGTATCCCGCCCCCCCGCGGGGACATCAGCCCCAGGCCTGCCGGAACAGGAGAGTTTTAATGGCTTTCTTAAAGGCCGGCAGGGTGGGAGTAGTTCGAACCTCGGGGGGAAGTTGATTCCACCAGGTCGGAGCCACCACAGAAAAGGCCCTTCCCCGAGGGCCCGCCACCCGACATTGTCTGGCCGACGGGACCCGAAGGAGGCCCAATCTGTGGGACCTCACCGGTCTCTGGGAACTATGCGGCAGTATGCAGTCCTGTAAGTAACCTGGCCCTATGCCATGAAGGGCTTTAAAGGTGATAACCAACACCTTGAATTGCGTCCGGAGACCCACAGGAAGCCAGTGCAGCTCGCGGAGGATAGGTGACACGCGGGTATACCTTGGTGCACCCACAATCGCTCTCGCGGCTGCATTCTGAACCACCTGCAGCCTCCGAACGCTCTTCAAGGGTAGCCCCATGTAGAGCGTGTTACAGTAATCCAGTCTTGAGGTGACAAGGGCATGAGTGACCGTGAGCAAAGCCTCCCGGTCCAAATAAGGCCGCAACTGGTGCACCAGGCGAACCTGGACAAAGGTCCCCCTGGCCACAGAAGTCCGCAACTCTTAAAAGTGGCCAAGATTGGACCCCTCTGCCTTAGAGAAGTCAGATCTTTCTCTTGAGGGCATCTTAATTTCTCTCTGTTGGAGATGTTTGAATTCACCTCCGAGATCCAACTTGGGGGGGGTGTCATAGGGATGCTCTAACTCTGCTGCTGCTGCCTGCCTGCCAGCCACCCGCTGCTTTGTGATGTCTCCCCGTCTTTGCTTGCTGAGATTCTGGCTGCTCACCGCGATTTCTGTGCCTGTCTCTCTTCCTTTCCCTTTCCTCTCCGTTGGCGTTCGTGTCTTTGGTGGTGGCAGCTTTCTCCCGACCTTCACAGGCTAAAAGAGAGATGCTCCAGGACTAAGAGGGAGATCCTGGCTTTGAAAGTCGGGGGCAGAGAGATGCAACAACTGAAGCAAAGATACGATTGTAAGGTACTATCCACCTTCCCCTGCAGCCCCAATTCTTTTCTCTTTCCTTTCCCGTTCGGATTTGGGGTGCGACAAAAACTGCATTTCCTGTTCCTGTCTGTGTCTTTAGGCTTCAAATCTTGGCTTGCTGCTTTGTCTGCTTTGCAAGAACTGACCTAAAAAAAAGAAACAAAACCAGAATATTATTTTTTTTTATCCTGTACCTTGTGTCTGTCTTATTTAGACTTTTCTCCTTTGGGCTTCAGTGAGGTGGGGGTTAGGCAGCGAGGAGAGAAAAATCCAGAAAAATATTGAAAAAAGAGGTTAATATGATTATTAGATTTAAATATTCTGGAAAATGATAAAAAAATAAGTAAGGGACTAACTGGCTTAATAGTTAGGACTTAGATTTATAAGGGAAATTGAAAACAACTATTAGGAATCAGCCTTGAACTATTCTTTAGCCCAGAAAATATAGATGATGGATTTGAGACAATAAAGGCTACTCTATTTGTAAGTAGTGATGTGCTAGGACAAGAAATAGAAAATCTATATTAAATAGAATGTGAATATATTTAAGTAAGTAATATGTGTGTTTTAGATATTATAACTTTTGCGTAGTGAAATAAAGGAAATTTGGTTTACCAGGACTTTACATACAATGGATGTTAAAGGTACATTGGAAGACTGTAATTAAAAATGAAAAAAATAGCTAAAACGTAAAACAGGATATGGATATGTATAGGCAAAAAAGTATATTGATAAATGTGTTAATTGAGTTTGCCATGGTTAGAAATTTATTAATTTAAGTATGATACATTGAATGTTAAGGGAAATAGAGAAGGAATTTTTGATAATGAAACCTGAGATATGTACTAGAGACTTTGTTATTGAACTATTGACTGCCACCATGCTGCTTTCCAAGCACTCAAATATAAAACTGGAAAACCAATAAAATTTGTTTTAAAAAAAAGAAAAGAAGAGGTTAATAAATAGAATAGGGGTCTTCAAACTCGATTCTTTTATGACTTGTGGACCTCAACTCCCAGAATTCCTCAGCCAGCATGGGGGAATTATGGCCCCTTCATGACTTGCAGACTTCAACTCCCAGAATTCCTCAGCCAGCGTGCACGCTGGCTGAGGAATTCTGGGAGTTGAAGTCCACAAATCATCAAAGGGCCAAGTTTGAAGACTGCTGAAATAGATTAGCAGGCTGAATTAGCGCTTGAATGTCAGTCAAGTGACCTCAGGGAAGCTGTGACGGTCATACCTGTGAGGACCAGTTGGAAAATTACTTTCCAAGCACCTCTGCAACTATGTACCGTTGTTAAACAGGACAGTCATTAAGGGAGGACTAGCTGTATTCTATTTATAGTTAGGAACTATAGGTCTTCTTTAATCTCAGCATCAGGAGTTCTTCTCCAGACGTTTGTTGACGACCATCACACTATCTCACAATCTCTTGATGTCTCACTTAACAACCCCCTGTGAGGTCGTAAGTCTGCGGCAATCACAGGACATCTGGCTGAGGGGCAGAGTTGCTGGACTCCGTGGCAATCATTAAGCCAGGATGAGCTTTATTTTTCCGAACGGGAACAACAGCGAAAAAGGTTTTCTTTGCCAGGATGTCCAACAGCACCTGCTTGCCTTCTATATTTGTTTTTAAAACTGATTTTCCGCAGATGACCCAGCTCATGAAAGCAGCGAAAAGCGGCACCAAGGATGGTTTGGAAAAGACCAAAATTGCGGTGATGCGAACTTTTCTGCATAAGAAAGATATTCCAGGTAACTGGGTTTATTTGGCGTTCTTCACCAAGGTGATTTTTGGGGTCACCCAAGGGGGGAAAAAAGGTACAGGCAATCCTCGATTTAACTACAGTTTGTTTAGTGATCATTCAAAGTTACAACAGCAGGGAAAAAAGTGACTTACCATTTTTTCCACACGTACAACCGTTGCAGCTTCCCCAGGGTCACGTGATCAAAATTCGGATGCTTGGTAACCGACTCGTATTTATGACGGTCGCAGTGTCCCTCATCCCCTTTTGTGAGCTGACAAGCCATGGGAAAGCCAGATTCACTTAATAACCGGGTGACCCACTTAACAACTGCAGTGATTCACTTAACAACAACAATAATAGTAATGTTGGATGGGATCTTGGAGGTCATCTAGTCCAACCCTTGTTAAGGCAGGAAACCCTATACCATTTCAGACAAATGGCTGTCCAGTCTCCTCTTAAAAACTTCCAGTGTTGGAGCATTCACAGCTTCTGGAGGCAGGTTGTTCCACTGACTAATTGTTTTAACTGTCAGGAAGTTTCTCCTTAGTTCTAGGTTGCTTCTCTCCTTGATTAGTTTCCACCCATTGCTTCTTGTCCTGCCCTCAAGTGCTTTGGAGGGCAGGACAAGAATAGGTTTCTCCCCTCTTAATAGAATAACAGTTGGAAGGGACCTTGGAGGTCTTCTAGTCCAACCTCCTGCTCAGGCAGGAAACCCTACACCATTTCAGACAAATGGCTGTCCAGTCTCTTCTTAAAAACTTCCAATGTTGGAGCATTCACCGCTTCTGGAGGCAGGTTGTTCCACTGGTTAATTGTTCTAACTGTCAGGAAGTTTTTCAACTGTGGCAGGAAAGGTCGTAAAATGGGGCAAAATTCACTTAACAAATGCCTCGTTTAGCAACAGAAATTTTGAGCTCCGTTGTGGTCGTAAGTCGAGGACTGCCTGTACTTGAGACAATTATTTTTCCACTTTTGTTTTGGTGTCATTTAACAGCACCTTTAAAAGAAAAGCAGCAAAGCTGTAGGAAATGTAAAATCCAGATTATGAAGAGCATTAAAAGTAAAAAGTGCATTCAGTGGCCCAATTGCATTGATGACTGCTGATCTGTTCTCTAAAAGTTAGGATTTGGACGAAATAACGCTGGGCTCTTTCAGTTTTTGGGTTGTTTCGGAAAGTCCTCCGCTTCGTCATTAGACAAAACACACTTTCTGTTTCCTTCATCACTTCCCTTATTGTAGCATTAGTGAAACTCCTGTGATTGATGGGAAAAAGAGGAGAAAAATCCTGAAAGGTTTTGATTTTCTCTGGACGTGCCGTTGGGTTGCTAATGGAGACTTTTGATGCAATAAAATCGGCTATCTTACAAAATATATGTATTCTGGGGTAGATGCAGGGATCTCCAACTTTGGCAACTTTAAGACTTGTGGACTTCAACTCCCAGAATCCCCCTGAGTGTCTGGGGAATTCTGGGAGTTGAAGTCCACAAGTTTTAAAGTTGCCACGGTTGAAGACCCTTCCCTTAAAAGATAGAATCGATGGGAAAATGACTTGAGAGTCTATACCAGGGGTAGGCAACCTTGGCTCTTTTACGACTCGTGGACTTCAACTCCCAGAATTCCTGAGCCAGCATGGGGGAACTATGGCCCCTTTATGACTCGTGGACTTCAACTCCCAGAATTCCTGATCCACCATGGCTCAGCTTGGAAACCTCTCCCTTTCCCCTCCGCATGGCTGGCTCAGGAATTCTGGGAGTTGAAGTCCACAAGTCATAAAAGAGTCAAGGTTGCCTACCCCTGGCCTAGAGCCAGGGTCTTCAAACTTGGCCCTTTTATGACTTGTGGACTTCAACTCCCAGAATCCCTCAGCCAGCCTGGCTCAGCTTAGAAACCTCTCCCTTTCCCCTCCGCATGGCTGGCTCAGGAATTCTGGGAGTTGAAGTCCACGAGTCGTAAAAGAGCCAAGGTTGCCTACCCCTGGTATATACTGTATTAGTTTTCTGAATTTCTTTGCAAAATTTTGTAGAATTAAGGTCTGTGTGCCTTCAGTCAGCCAGATGCAAAAATAGACAGTGGGTGATGGTTTTCTTTATTGTCTGGAAATTTGAGCCACCGAATCTCACCTTTGCAAAGTCAAAAGTGAATAGTTGGGCTTGAGGAATAGAGCATGGCTAAGTAGTGATCCTGGTTTGGGTAAGAAACACACAAAAAAATCCCCCTCTAGATTTAACTTGGTTTGCAGGCACATCGGGGAGTCTACTGCAAGTGAAAGAACCCAGTATATTATTGTGGGTTTAGTAAATTATCTCTCTAATTTATGCCACTTCTGGGTTCTCTTTAATTCCAAGAAGTTTTTTTCCCTCAGAATGTTTTTGAATGGTGTTTCTAATTCTCATAGAAACAGAGATGAGACAAGACTCTTTCTTTCTTTCTTTCTTTCTTTCTTTCTTTCTTTCTTTCTTTCTTTCTTTCTTTCTTTCTTTGATCTATCTATCTATCTATCTATCTATCTATCTATCTATCTAATTTTTTCTCTTTTCTTTTTCTTTTCCTTTCCTCCCCTTCTCTATTTCCTTCCTTCCTTCCATCCTTCCTTCCTTCTTTCCTTCCTTCCATCTTTCTCTGGGTAAATTAAACTCTGATGGTGTTTGAATTTAAAAAATATATATATTTTTTTAAAAATGTGTTGTTCCTCTTTGAAAATTTGCTGCAGACTAAGTTTGCTTCTGGAAACCAAGAATGTTATAAATAATGAGATGTGAGCTGCAGAACTCAGCCTGAGCCTTTTCTCTCTCTTACACACACAAAGACAAACAGAAACACAGATGGAGTGGGTGATTCTCCTTCAGTCAGCCCTCAAAGTTCAATCCCAGCACAATTTTCTTACCCACTTCCTTGTTTTGTGCGGCACCGTTGCAAAACGTTGCTAGAATAACTACAAAAACTGCTTACACAGGGGGAAAAAACAATATTAGGAACCAGCTCAACTTAACATTCGTTTGAAGTTTCTTTTATCTATCCGTATAATTACATAAATGCAAGGCTTATGGGGGGGGGAGCACAAGGCTGTTACTGAGCTAGACCAAAAAAGACCCCCAAACTCAGCTTTTCAGGGTTTGAAGCAAAGCAGGGGAACCGTGCCAGGATCCTGCCAACTTGCTTTTCCCAAGAGAACAAGTGTGAATTCATGAGCGAAAGAATTAAGCGCGGCTGACGGTGGTCCTTCCTTCACTGTAGCTGCGGATGGAGAGCCAAGCACTGGGGTCTCTGGACCGGAAAGGAAGCGGTCTCTCTCCTGGACCGGGGACATTGCCGTGGTCCGTAGCTTCTCCGCAGAGAGAGGTACGGATCCAGCTGGGATCCCTCCGGGAAGCAAAGCACGGCTTGGTGTGCAGTGTGGCATTGTGATTGCTTCTAAGCGGCTGATGGGGAGTTGACATCCCTGAAAAATGGCCCTTTGTGGAAAGCAGACCTGGGGGGGGGACCCATTTCGTGTCTTATTTTGTGCAATTGTGTGGACACAGATTTGGCAAGGGACGTGGCTCATGGCTAGGCAAAATAATTTAGGTTAGGAAAAAAGGGGGGACTTGAAAAGGGAATGTGGGGGAGCACAGAAAGAACTGAGGCCCGCCCGTCCTTTGGAGAGCAGAGCCAAACCAAGGAAAGTTGACTTGGATTCCCGCGGTCTGTCCTAAGTCTGTTATTCTTACTGGCTGCTGGGTCTGGATTGCGACTCTTTTCTACTAAGCCAGGATTGATCATTAGTGAGTTAACTAAGGATGAAGATCTCAAGTAGCCTCTGTGCATTTATCCAGAAATGGAACTCTGCAGAGTCTCCCACCTTGCAGATCGGATCAGCTCCCTTGGCTTGCAAATCTTGGTTAACCAAATTTTTTCTCCTCTTCTCGCTTAGCATTTCCATTACCCTGATTTAATTCTCTCCCAGATAATCTCCAGAGCAAACAGCAGGATGCCCCCAGTGTTTGTTTGTTCCTTCTGGGGGGGGGGGGAAATGTTTTGTTCTCATTTCTATTTACACCCCGTTGCGTGTTTTTTTATTTGTTTTGCACCTCAATCCCTGGGCCCTGTTTGAACAAAATGGCCAAGGTCTGAAAAGTGGGAATAAATTTTGGGCAGTGTTTTTGTCTGCGAGATTGGTCAGCCCAGAGGTTTCTGAGATGGTCTTCCCCAACAGGATGTTTTTGGAGACCCTTCCCCTCCCCTCTCCTTTCAAGCTGCTTCCGTTCTCAGCCGCCTCCCCGGATGGCATCTCTCCCAAGTGCGGCACGCAGCTGTTCCCAAAATTAGGGAAGAAAAGGTCAGCCTTGCCATCACCGGGCTATTCTCGTCGTCACCCCGCCCCGAGCGGCTCACACGCTCCATTTTTCCCCCCCTGCTGCCGGCTTGGATCTCCCTGGGGTCTGGCCGGTATCCTGACCCTCTTCTGCAAGGATGGAGAGCCCCCCACTCAATGGGAACTGATTTTCAGTCAGAGTTTTGAGAAAGAGGAAGCTTGGGGCTGGTTGAGTGATAGGACGGGGAAGAACTGCTCCCACAGATAAGATGTGGAGGAAACGGCATCGGGCGAGCGCCAAGGATTATGTGATCGTTCACTTCTCCTCCTCCTCCTCCTCCTCTTCCTCCGTCTCAGGTAAGGCCAGGTAGCTGGCCCATCTTCCCCCCCCTCCCCTTGTAGGTCCCTTGAGTCCTGCGCTGAGCGGTGGGGTTTCCGTTTTGGGCTCGTTCAGCTCTGCCAAGATTCAGCCAGCTTGGTGGCCCCGCGTCCCGCGGGGCTGGTGGCTGCTTTGTCGTCCTTGGCAAGGATTTTACTTGCAGTTGGGGAAATGAATTCATTGGCCATCTGTTCTTTATTTTATTTATAACTTGCTTTTTCTCGTGAGCAACAAAGTCTCTTTAGAACTGGCGGGGTGGGACGGGCTGGCACAGGAGACAGATGGAGCAAGAACCAAAATTAAATCTCCCCACTTCCCATCCAGCACCCTCTGAGGCTGAAGCATGCAGCTTGGCTTACTTGCTAGACTCGCCCGCTCCTGATTTGTCTCCCTAAGGGAGCCCACGCTTGGGCTGCCAAAGTTAGACGTTACCTCTCTGTATTTTGTTCGCATCCCTTCCAGAAACGTGTTCCTTTGTTGACTTCTGTTTTGGAGACGCTGCCCATCCAGAAATCTTCCTGGGTTCCACTGGCAGTGCCAACTATGCCAAAGGGGTGGACTTTTGCTGAGTCACTTTGCGCCATCAATTTCGTCTGTGCTAGAGAAAGCTCATTTTGCAAAAATTAGAAGCTTGCTTCCCCCCCCCCAGTCTGGGATTTGTCAGTGCACCAATTAATACCCCCTCAAGCAATGTTGAAATTGCCAGACTAATAAGAATAATAAATTGGTATGCCGTTGGCCTGAATGTCCTTCAGATTTTTCCGTTGTTGGTTTTTTTTCCAAACCCTTTGGCTGTCTACTGTTGAGGACTAGAAGCATGTTTTAAACCTGGAAGGATTGTCAGCGAAGGAGATGTGGGGTGCTGACGTGTGTGGAGAGGGATCCCTGCTAGAGATCACTTAAGTTTAATCCACGTTGCTTCGTTTTGCTTTGGGGAATATTAACCACGTTCATCAAACGCACTCAAGAAAGGCGTCCCTTTATTTTTATTTTGCCTGTTTTTGGTCCTCAGGGGACTCGGAAGAAGAAGACCTGGGTTTCCTGGAGGTCCCCGTTTCAGATGCCAAACAGCTGCCAGAGTTGGGGCCGATGCCCGAAGGGTTAAGCCCTCAACAGGTTTGTTTACGGCGAAACCTAAATTTTGTTGAACCGGGTTCTTTATTTGGGATTTGGGGACCTCTTTTTTTTTTGCAAAGGGCTCCGTCTGGTTGCAACCCAATCCTCCAGGTGAAATGTTGTGGTTTTAAGGCAAGCGCTGCTGAGTTTGTGGACCTCCCTTGTGGCAGGGAGTTCCACAAGCTTCCCCGCGGGCTTCATTCTGTTTTCTCTGCTTTCTCCCAGGTCATACGTCGTCACATCCTGGGCTCCATTGTCCAGAGCGAGAGAAGCTACGTGGACTCGCTGAGGCGCATTTTACAGGTATTTCGTATTTTTATTTTTATTTTTTTTTGGCTTTTCGACAAGAGATGCTCTCTGGGTGCCCCTTTGGGAACCCAAATCTCACATTGTATAATAATAATAATGATGATGATGATGATGATGATGTGGCAAAAGCAAGCAAGGGTAGTACCAATAGTCATAGGTGCCTTGGGTGCAATCCCAAAACAACTGGAGCACCACTTGAACACCATTGGCATTGACAAAAGGCGGCCTTACTAGGAACTGCTTCCATCCTGCGACGATGCCTGTAATACCATCAAACATCCACATCTGCCTATCCCAGGTCCTGGGTAAGGACTCGATAGGTAGACAAAAGTGCCAAATCCAGTCTGAACATCTGGCTGACTGTGCGATGATCCATAATAATAATAATAATAATAATAATGATAATAGTAATAATAGTAATAATAGTAATAATAATAAAGTTGGAAGGGACCTTGGAGGTCATCTAGTCCAACCCCCTGTTCAGGCAGGAAATACTACCATTTTGTCGAGATGACAGGGATTCTGGCTGTCTAATGCAGTCCTTGACTTACGTCCACAATGGAGCCCATTTCTGTTGTTAAGTGAGACAGTTAAGTCAGTTTTGACCCATTTTACGACTTCCCTTGCTACGGTTGTTAAGTGAATGAGACTCCCCCCCCTTGTCTTGGCTTGTCCTAAGGTCGCAAAAGGGGATCACACTGCGACCATCATAAACATGAGTCAGTTGCCAAGCATCAGCATTTTGACCACGTGACCTGGGGACGCTGCAGTGGACGTAAGTGTGAAAAATGGTCATAAGTCATCTTTTTTTCAGTGCCGTCGTACCTTTGAATGGTCACTAAATGAATTGTTATAAGTCAAGGACTACCCGTCCTTGCGGTTTAGATTTACAAAGTAGAGTCAGATCCTTAGATGAACAACGGGAACACAACCCTGGGGGAATACAGGCGGTCCTCGACTTAATAGTTCATTTAGTGACCGCTTGAAGTTAAGAACGGCACTGGAAAAAGTGACTTACAACTGTTTTTCTCACTTAACAACCGTCGCAGCACCCCCCATGGGTCACGTGAACAAAATCCTTCATCCTTTGGACCCCCAGGGTTGTATATCCTTGCAAAGATCAATTCAGTTATTCCTTGAACCACAATTGGGGAATGGAATCTCTGTCCTAAGTTGAATCGCCCACATTTTCAACCATTTTTATGATGATTGTTAAGTGACTCCCTGCATCATTCAGCGAATCTGCGGTTGTTAAGTGAACACCCTGGTTGTAAGCATGAACCCATCCTTCTAAACGGCCATGGTTTTTGGTCAGAAACCGGCAAAAAAAAAAAAAAGCTGCAACATCCCAGCCAATTGTATATGCGAGCCGGTTGCCAAGCACCTGAACGGGGATGCCGTGACTATGAGGTCAGTGCCACATTTGTAAATGTGAGGATCTTAGAATAGAATAGAGCTGGAAGGGACCTTGGAGGTCTTCTAGTCCAGCCCTCTGTTCGAGCAGGAGAACCTATACCGTCTCAGACAAGTGACTGTCTAGTCTCTTCTTAAAAACTTCCAGTGATGGAGCGCCCACAATTTCTGGTGGCAAGCTGTTCCACTGGTTAATTGCCCTCACTGTCAGGAACTTTCTCCTTAATTCCAGGTTGCTTCTCTCTTTGATCAGTTTCCAGCCATTGTTTCTCATCCTTCCCTCTGGTGCTTCAGAGAATAATGTGACCCCTTCTTTTTTGTAGCAGCCCCTCAGATACTGGAACGCTCCTATCATGTCTCCCCTTTTCTTCTTGTCTTTAGACTAGCCAAACCCAAGTCCTGCAGCCGCTCTTCGTCTGTTTTGGTCTCCAGGCCTTGGATCATTTTTGCACTTTTTCCAAACTCTCAACATCTTTTTTGTGATGTGGTGACCACAATTGGCTGCAGTATTCCACATGTGGAATCTGTTTTAAATGACATTTTTCAGCACTGTTGTAAATTGAGCGGTCCGTCAACAAATGGTTGAAAGTCCAGGCCTAGCTGTCTCTCCATTTTCAACCACAAACGGATGAGTTAAATTGGGCATTTTCTCATCTTTATTTATTTATTTGTTAAATGTATTGACTTGCTATGAGGCTACTCTAGGTGGCTCACAATAATTAAGGTTTACCAAAACGATAGGCCTGGGAACAGAACAGAAGTAAAATAACAGAACTATTGAAAAGAACACAACGAGAATAAATACAGATAGTACAGATATAGAATTTTGATCATATGACCATGGGGATGCTGCAACTGTCGTAAGTGTGAAAAATGGTCATAAGTCACTTTGTTCAATGCCGTTGTAACTTTGAACGTTCACTAAACAAATTCTTGTAAATCAAGGAGTACCTGCACATCAGTACGATAAGCCAAAAGGTGGCCAGGTCATCAATGGCATCTTCTGTCCTCTTCCAAACAGGATTACAGGAACCCCTTGATGGAGATGGAGCCCAAAGTCCTTAGTGCCAGGAAATGCCAAGTGGTCTTCTTCCGGGTCAAAGAGATCCTCCAGTGCCACTCCATGTTCCAAATCGCCTTGTCTTCACGGGTGGTTGAATGGGACTCCATGGAGAAGATCGGTGACCTCTTTGTGGCCTCGGTGAGCAATGATTAGACGTGGATATGGCTGCCCACCTCAAAAGATGTGACTTCTCCAGGCCTTCTAGGGACTCTGGAAGTGAATCTTGGGATCTCTTGGGATCTGAGGCAGCTCCTGACACTGTCCTCCATTTCTTCTCCAAAGTTCTCCAAGTCCATGGTCTTGGATGTATACAGTGAATATGTCAACAACTTCACCAGTGCCATGTCCTTAATCAAGAAGGCCTGCTTGACCAAACCGGCTTTCTTGGAGTTCCTCAAGGTAAGAAGGATGGACTTCACAAAAGGCCCTGGACTGTGTTGCAGACCCACCAAGGGCTTATTCTTAGTTTAGTGCTCATAGAGCACTATCCATCATCCTGGTTGCTCCAGATGTATGATCGTTGTCTCAGAAGCTCAATGGATGAAGAAGTCTTCTCCTGTCCTTGAAGTTTCAGCTATTGAGATCGTGACGGCGTTTCGACGGCTACGTGGGAAAGATAATTGGCTTCGTTTAACTAATCCATTCTGCAGCTAAATTGCATTTGAATACGAATCCACTGCGAGGATCTAATGGGGATAACGAAAAATTGTGTTTGCCTTTTTTTTGCCGTTGAGTTTAGTAGTATAAAAATGAATAATTTGGGTCTAATCTGCTGCTCGGTTAATCCAAGGTCCTTGTTTTGTTAACAGTGGAGGGATATGGAAAGTTGGATGCAGTTGAAGAATTCCTGGATCCAAAGCCCACTTCAGGGTAGAGTTGTAGAGTATATAATGGTTTACCCTAATCCACACTGAATACGTTCAGTTGGCAAGATGGGATTGTTGATGGGATTGTTGATAGCAGAGCTGACGTTGAACAGGACAAGCCTTTCTGTGTTGAGATGTGACAGCCCCAATGAAAGCCCCACATACACATTGGAGAAGGAAGAATAGAAGTGTCCCAAAGGTGCAATTGGACTTCCTTGTTTTTCTTTGAAGACATTTTGAAGAAGCTTCTTTAGCTCTGACCGGATGGTGGGGAATGGAAGGATTTATACACCTTGGAGACAGCTGGTCATTTGCCTTTTTTTAGAGAGTCCTTGAGGCCATTTGGGGATTTATCTGTGCCCTCGGGGTCACCTGAGTAGAGCAAATGGGTGTGGAGCCTTCTTGGAACTGCTGAAAGGGCTGTGTTGTAGGCAGGAGATAGAGGATGTCCTATCCCTCCAGTCTACAACACAGTCCTTTCAGTAGTTCCAAGAAAGCTCCACACCCATTTGCACCGCTCAGCTGACCCTCAGGACACAGATAAATCTCCAAGTGGCCTCAACGACTCTCTGAAAGAATGCAAATGACCAGCTGTCTGCAAGAAATATAAATCCTTCCATTCGCTACCATCCAGTCGAGATGATGAAGCTTCTTGGATGAGAAGGGAAACATTTTCAATGAAAAAAACAAGAAAGTCCAGTTGCCCACAAAGGTGCTGAAAAAGTGCCTGAGACAACCATGACCTGCATGACTGAGACTGTCCAGAGACATGAAAAACAAAAGCAATTATAACTTCCTTTTTGCAGAAGAAACAGATGGCCAGCCTTGACCGCGTCACCCTCTATGGCTTGATGGTGAAGCCCATTCAGAGATTCCCCCAGTTTATCCTTCTGCTCCTGGTAACCATTTTTTTTTGTTTTCTTGGGTTCCCGAATCCTGGAAGAACTTCTAGACGGGTGGGCTTCAACTCCCCCAAATTCCCCAGCCAGCTTGAGTTGAAACCCACCGATCTTCTAGTCTGCAAGGTTGAGGAACGTGGATCTAGATTGTGCCAAGCCGAGGGAAAGGGTTGGCTTGGCACATTGAGGAAACATCTGGGGTGGAATTCAGATGGCCCTCAGTTGACCACCCTTCCGACTTGTGCTCTGTCTTCCCTCCTGTCAGGATATGCTGAAGAACACCCCCAAAGGACACGCTGACCGGTTGTCCCTCCAGCTCGCCCTCACAGAACTGGAGACCTTGGCGGAGAAGCTGAACGAGCAGAAGAGGTTGGCCGACCAGGTGACTGAGATCCAGCAACTGACCAAGAGCATCAGTGACCGCAGCCATCTTCATAAGGTGCGTGACGAAGAGTGGGTCAGTGGGTCAATTCCAACCTGCTTCTGGATGTCTTTGGAGTGACAACTTCCAGGATCCACACAACTGACGGGCTTACGACTCGCTTTGCTTTTGATCGACTCTGTGAGGTTCCTCTTTGACTCCGGGACAATTTTAGGGGGTGCCCCCAAACGGAAAGAGCCATGCAGGCAGAGAGAGGAATTTGACCCTTAAGGTTTTGGGAAGTCCAGGTGATCTGAGATGACTGTACAGATAATCCTTGACTTATGACCACAACTGAGCCAAGTGAGACAAAAGGGGATCACGTGACCCCAGGACATGGAGACCGTCATAAGTGTGAGTCAATTGCCAAGTGCCCGACGTTTGGTCGTGTAACCGCGGGGATGCTGCAAGGGTCATAAGCCACTTACTTCAGCGTTGTTGTGACTGTGAATGGCCGCGAAGTGGACTGTTGTAAGTCAAGGACTACCTTTACAATGGAAGGTTGAGCTGGAGATTGCCTTCTCCTTGAGTTTTAAGCACCCACAAAATTTGCTTTTGGGGCGAACGGCTGCTGGAATCCCAAATAAAAGCAGTTCCTTTGCTGTTCCTTTTCCTGTCTCTTTACCGAAGCTACATTTGAGGGAACCAAACTTTTAAAACCTTGAAAAAAAATTTAAAAAAAGATTTTGAAGCTGGAAAATATATATATCTAAGCCAGTGGTTCTCAACCTTTCTAATGCCGCGACCCCATAATTCAGTTCCCCAGGTTGTGGTGACCCCCAACCACTTATACATCACCGGGTGCCAGGAGTGTGGCCAAAGAAAAGGGGAAAAAAATGGCGGACAGCTTTGTTTGGCGACCCCCGTGAAATGGTCGTTCGACCCCAAATGGGGTCCCGACCCACAGGTTGAGAACCACTGCTCTAAGCAAATACAAGCACTCCTGTTGAGCCGATCCATTTCAAAGCAGATTTTCCCAAACCTGCTTCGGATCTGAACCGTTACACATCCTTAATTTGCTTACTTTGAGCGAAGCAATCCTATAATTTTTTAAAAAAAACCTCTATTAATTCAATAGCATCCTGTGATTTGTGGCTTGGTCTTTAATGCTGGCTTCTTTAACAAACGGTGATTAAATCATCCGCGTTCGCCAACAATATCTGAACTACGGTTCTCTATTTTTTTCTGTTTTCTTTCTCCTCCAGGGAAAATAGCCTTTAAAAGCAGAGAGATCTTTTCGCCCTGTTCGTTTTTCGGAGAAGGCCAAGGGTTCTATTTTCGCTTTGTAATTTGACTTTTGTTTTCCTCCCCCCCCCCCCTTCTCCAGTTGTTAAATTCGGGGCAACGGCAGCTGTTATTTTGCGAGACCCTAACCGAGACCGTTTACAGCGACCGAGGTCAACTAATCAAATCCAAGGAGCGCAAGGTGTTTCTTTTGAACGACGTGCTGGTGTGCGCCAACATCAACTTCAAGTGAGTTGTGTGTCAACGGAGAGAAGGGCACACGGGGAGGCTGTCCTCCAGCACGTGTCATAACAGAAATAGAGATTAAAAACGGGTAGGGGTTTTGGTGCATGTCCTTGGCATTCTCAGGACGTAAATTTGGCCTGGAGGAACAAACCTAAATTTCCTGCCCTGGGTAGAATTATTGGCAGACTTTGTGAGAATTATTCCTTGCGGAAATGTGTGGGGGGGGGGAAGTCTTGTAATTCCAGAAGGCAGGTGCGTTGTTCGAAAGTGGAAAATGTTTATTTCCAGAGTTGGAGGCTTTATGACCGGGGTCTCCAGTCTTGGCAACTTTAAGACTTTGGACTTCAACTCCCAGAATTCCTCAGCCAGCATATCTATCTATGCTGGCTGTGGAATTCTGGGAGTTGAAGTCTACGAGTCATGAGGGGGCCATAGTTCCCCATGCTGGCTGAGGAATTCTGGGAGTTGAAGTCCACAAGTCATGAAGGAAGCCATAGTTCCCCCACGCTGGCTCAGGAATTCTGGGAGTTGAAATCTACGAGTCATGAGGGGGCCATAGTTCCCCATGCTGGCTCAGGAATTCTGGGAGTTGAAGTCCCCAAGTGTTAGTTGGCAAGGCTGGAGACCCCTGCTTTATGGGGAGGAAGACCCGAAACCATGTTGTTGTTGTTATTATCATTATTATCATTATCAACAACAACAACAATAATAATACAGTTGGAAAGGACCTTGGAGGTCATCTAGTCCAACCGCTTGCTCAGGCAGGAAACCCTAGACCATTTCAGACAAATCTCTTCTTAAAAACTTCCAGTTTTGGAGCATTCAGAACTTCTGGAGGCAGGTTGTTCCATTGGTTAATTGTTCTCACTGTCAGGAAATTCCTCCTTAGTTCTAGGTTTCTTCTCTCCTTGGTTAGTTTCCATCCCTTGCTTCTTGTCCTGCCCTCAAGTGCTTTGGAGAATAGGTTACTCCCCTCTTAATAGAATAACAGTTGGAAGGGACCTTGGAGGTCTTCTAGTCCAACCCCCTGCTCAGGCAGGAAACCTTATACCATTTCAGACAAATGGCTGGCCAGTCTCTTCTTAAAAACTTCCAGTGTTGGAGCCTTCACCCACTTCTGGAGGCAGGTTGTTCCACTGGTTAATTGTTCTCACTGTCAGGAAGTTTCTCCTTAGTTCCAGGTTGCTTCTCTCCTTGATTAGTTTCCACCCGTTGCTTCTTGTCCTGCCTTCAGGCGCTTTGGAGAATAGCTTGGCTCCCTCTTCTTTGGGGCAGCCCCTGAGATACTGGAACACTGCTATCGTGTCACCCCTCGTCCTTCTCTTCATTAAACTAGACATAGACATGTATGTCTATGTCTAGTTTAATGCCTATGTCTAGTTTAACTAAACTAAACTAGACATGTACGCAAATTAGAAGCAAGAATTAACTTTTGGGGGCTCTGCATTAAACCCGTCAACTGCTCCAAACGCGAAAGGAATTTAAAATTAAAACAAAAAACAAAATTCTGTTCGGAGGAGAATTAGATAATGACTTTTGCTTTGATGTTTCTCTTCGTCAGGCCCGTGAACACCGGGTAGGACGTGAAGGGCAGGTTGGAGAGATGCAGTGGTTGTGTGAATGGCTGCGAATGCATGGTGTGAAACAGGCATGCAGCTGAAGTATCTTTGTGTTGATTTGCGAGCCTGTAGCATCCATAAAGGGGAGCTGTGGTGCTCTTTTGCATTATTGTGTTTTTTAAAAAAACAATATTCCAGTCCCCCCCAAAAAAGATTATTCAACAGGTAGTCCTCAAGTTATAGCCATTCATTTAGCGACTGTTCAGAGTTACAACGACAATGAAAAAAACGGACCCGCAAAAACACACTCTTTACCTGTGACCGTCACAGCATCCTCAGGGTCATGTGATCCAGGAGGTCTTCACATCCAGGGCTCACTGGATTCTCTTAAAGGCCATATGTTTCGCTTAATACTGCAGTGATTCATTTAACGACCATGCGAAAAGGGCCGTAACATTGGACGCAACTCATTTAACCACCTGACTTAGTACAGAAATTCAATTGTGGTCATAACTTGAGGACTTCCTGTTTTCTTCCTGGCAAATGAGGAATGCCACCTTCAAGGTGCAAAACTGGGCTTTGGGGGGGGGTTGTTTTGTGTCCCACCTGTCCATCCAGGTGTGTAAGGAAGAAAGCTTCACCGCCCCTAAAAAAGTTTGGGAAGGGAAAAAAAAGGCTGCATTTTTCTTCTCCCTTGCATGTCTTTGCGGTGTCTTGCGCTGAGTTCGAGAATTATTATCCTTGCAAAATCCGCTCGGTGCTTTGAGGATGGCGAAGCGCGTCCTGCAGACTTTTCCCGGCCTGCCATTTTGGTTGTATTGGGCCTGAAGGCAGACCGTGCCCGTCCTCTGTTTTTTTGTTTTGTTTTATTTTGTTTTAATCTGGGCTTTCTTTCTCGCAGGGGGCAGCTAGAGATCAGCAGTCTGGTCCCTTTGGGGCCCAAGTATATCGTGAAGTGGAATGCAGCCTTGCCCCAGGTTCAGGTGCTAGAAGTGGGGCAGGAGTGCAGCGCCAAGGAGAAAGACGGCATTGCCATCCCGAACGTGGGCTCCAGGAAACCGGCGCCACCCAGCCAGTCTGCCCATAGTAAGGAAATTTCTCTCCTTTTCCCACGGCTCAAAACGGACGGCTGAGGAGAGGGGAGGGGGACGAGCTGTAAAAAAAATCAGGACATTTGGCGTTCACCCCTAAAAATCTCCCTCCGACCCATCCTTTTTCCTTTCGGGAGCCCCCGTTGCAAATATCCCCCAAAATGTTTTATAAGCTCTGTTTGAGCCGACTTAGGTAGCTTGTAAATTCTCCTTTTTCTGCTATGTGTTCAAAACGGATTCAACACACTTTCTCTCTTTCTCTCTCTCTCTCTTTATGTTTCTTTAACTCTCTCTATCTCTCTCTCTCTTTTCTCTTTCTCTTTCTCTCTCTCTCTTTATCCATCCCTCTCTCTCTCTCTCTCTATCTATCTACACATATAATATAGCTATCTCTCTCTACCTATCTATCTACCTACCTACCTATCTCCTATTTATCTATCTATCTATCTATCTATCTATCTATCTATCTATCTATCTATCTATCTATCTATCTGTCACTCTAGCTATCTAGCTATCAAATCTATCTACACATATAATATAGCTATCTCTGTCTAGCTGCCTACCTACCTACCCACCTATCCATCCATCCATCCATCCATCCATCCATCCATCCATCTATCTATCTATTATCTCTCTCTCTTTACCTATCTTACCTACCTATCTATCCATCTGTCTGTCTATCTATCTATCCATCCGTCTGTCTATCTATCTATCTATCTATCTATCTATCTATCTATCTATCTATCTATCTATCTATCTATCTATCTATCTATCTATCTATCTATCTATCTATCTGTCATCTCTCTCTCTTTACCTATCTATCTATCTATCTATCTATCTATCTATCTATCTATCTATCTATCTATCTATCTATCTACCTACCTACCTACCTACCTACCTACCTACCTACCTACCTACCTATCCATCCATCTATCCGTCCATCCATCCATTCATCCATCCATCCATCTATCTACATATATAATATAGCTATCTCTATCTAGCTGCCTACCTACGTACCTACCCATCCATCCATCCGTCTATCTATCTATCATCTCCCCCCCTCCTCTCTCTCTCATCTGTTGTCCAATTGGAAGATGTCAAATACTTGGGAAATTATTTTTGAAATTATATTTCTCCTGAAAGGGGCCCAGCATTCAACTGAACTGAAGAGAGGAGATTCCTGTCCCCTTGAGTTTTATTTTTAAAGCTGTGAGGCACCCTGTGAAATTCAAAGAGCATCCTTTTTTGTTTAGAGTCAGTAACGTTCTTTACGATGGATTCAGTATGATGAGTTTGCTAGTATCGGCAGTCCTCAACTTAACATCTTAATGGAACCTGTCCATCATGGCTGCAGGTCACAACAATTGTAAAAGGCGGCCGTGTGGCCATAACTGCAGCTGTGTCGCCAAGAACTTTGGATCTGGCTCATAAGTACCCCCCCCCAATAGTTCCAGCGTAACTTTGGATGGTTGCTAAGACAACGGTTGCAGGCCAAAGGCTGCCTGTATTAGGAATAAAAGAAAGAAAAAGATATTTGTGAAACGTAATTATGCCGAGAAAGGTTGAGTATGTGCCCTCTAGGCAAGGAAACTCTTTGGTCACGGCGTTTGCTAAAATCCAAGTTTGCCTCCTTCAGATAAAGTTTATCTGGGACCCCCTCGCCTGTTTCAGGAGCTGCAGGATCTGCAGAAGGACCTGGCTGTCGTAGAGCAGATCACTCTTTTAATCAGCACCCTCCACGGCACCTACCAGGTGAGTCCATTTCGGAGTAACCTGAACGCCACTGAAGGCACTTCACCACTTCACAAAAGTTTTGAAATCATGTGAAATAAGTTGGATCTGAAACGCAGAAGTTGTGAGCAACCCCTCCCACGGCAGCTGAGTCTTTTCTCCTTTCCACTCTCCCCCCCCCCACACCCCCTCGGGTTGAAGCCGATCTCTCCCTCTCTGTGTAGAGAGGTTAAGTTGCTGTAGCATCATGTGGTTATTTCAGAGGCCTTTTAAGGCTGCTTTTCCGGCTTTGCAGCTCCTCCTCAGGACAACTGCTTGGATTTTTAATTTATTCTTTGGAATAAATGCATGTGTTGTTGTTGTTAGTTGTGAAGTCGTGTCCGACCCATCGCGACCCCATGGGCAACGTTCCTCCAGGCCTTCCTGTCCTCTTCCATCTTCTGGAGTCCATTGAAGCTCACGCCTACTGCTTCAGGGACTCCATCCAGCCACCTCCTTCTCTTTCATCCCCTTCTTCTCTTGCCCTCCGTCTTTCCCAGCATCAGGCTCTTCTCCAGTGAGTCCTTCCTTCTCATTAGGTGGCCAAAGGACTTGAGTTTCAGCTTCATGATCTGACCTTCTAAAGAGCAGTCGGGGTTGATCTCCTCCAGGACCGACCGGTTGGATCGCCTTGCAGTCCGGGGGACTCGCAGGAGTCTTCTCCAGCACCAGAGTTCAAAGGCCTCCATTCTTTGGCGCTCGGCCTTTCTTATGGTCCAACTTTCACAGCCATACATTGCAACTGGGAAAACCACGGCCTGGACTATACGCACTTTGATGAATTAATTTTCTTTCTTTTTTTCCACCTGGCTTCTAGAACCTGAACATGACTGTGGCCCAGGACTGGTGCTTAGCTCTGCAGAGGATGATGAGGGTGAAGGAGGAAGAGATCCACTCGGCCAACAAATGCCGTCTCCGTCTCTTACTTCCTGGGAAACCCGACAAGTAGGTGGGACAGTTCATTTCCTAAGGGTGGCTCAGGAGAACCCATAATGATGTTCAAAGCCCACCCACCCATGACTCCGGCGTCAGTTCACCCCTCCGCGGCTGCTGCACCAAAGCCAGGAGTGGGTGACCCACCAGCCCTCAAGCTGTGTGAGGTCCCCTGTGACCATAATGGACACTTTTTATTTTCTCCTTCTGGGCATTGCCTGGTTTGAGCTGTGGTGGCGCAGTGGTTAGAAGGCAGTACTGCAGGCTAATTCTGTCGGCAGTTCGATCCTGACTGGCTCAAGGTTGACTCAGCCTTCCATCCTTCCGAGGTCGGTAAAATGAGGACCCAGATTGTTGGGAGCAGGTTGCTGACTCTGTAAACCGCTTAGAGAGGGCTGTCAAACACCGTGAAGCGGTATATAAGTCTTATTGCTTGGGAAGGGAGGAAGGAAGGAAGGAAGGAAGGAAGGAAGGAAGGAAGGAAGGAAGGAAGGAAGGAAGGAAGGAAGGAAAAACGAGAAGGAAGGAAAATAAGGAAAAGGAAGGAAGGAAGCTGTGGTGGTGCAGTGGTTAGAATGCAGGATTGCAAGTTGACTGCCCACTACCAGCAGTTCGATCCTGACCAGCTCAAGATTGACTCAGCCTTCCATCTTTCTGAAGTCAGATTGTTGGAGGCAGGAGGCTAACTCTGTAAACCGCTTAGAGAGGGCTGTAAAGCACTGTGAAGTGGTATATAAGTCTAAGGGCTATTGCTATGTAAGAGCCGTCGTGGCACAGTGGCTTGAATGCAGCATTGCAGGCTGACTCTGCCACAGTCTGGAGTTTGATCCTGACTAGCTCAAGGTTGACTCAGCCTTCCATCCTTTCGAGGTCGGTCAAATGAGGACCAGATTGTTGGGGGCAAGTTGCTGACTCTGTAAACTGCTTAGAGAGGGCTAGAAAGCACCGTGAAGTGGTATATAAGTCTAAGCGCTGTTGCTATTTACAAGTGACCCCTACCTGATTCTCCTTGCTTTAATATTTCTTTATCCGTGCAAAGAGAACCTTTGGGGTAATCAGCGTTCCTCCTAAAGTGATCTCTCTTCGCCCTTCCCCAACTCCAGATTTAATACAGGTAGTCCTTGACTTACAACAGTTCATTTAGTGACCGTCCTAAGTTACAACGGCACTGAAAAAAATGTGGCTTACGACCGTTTTTCACTGTTACGGCTTCTGCAGCATCCCCACGGGTCACGTGATCAAAATTCAGACGCGGGCAACTGACTCACATTTATGACGGTCGCAGCGTCCCCGGGGGTCACGCGATCCTCTTTTGCGACCTTCTGACAAGCAAAGTCAATGGGGGAAGCTAGATTCACTTAACCACCGGTTATTCACTTAACAACTGCAGGGATTCGCTTCACAAACGTGGCCAAACAAAGTCATAAAATGGGGCAAAACTCACTCAGCTAATTTCTCGCTTAGTGATGTAAATTCCGGCCACGTAAGCCGAGGTCTGTCTGTAGTAGCCTCTCCTTTTTTTTCTAAAAAGCGAGACTCTGCCTTTAATTAATAAAAGAGGAAGCACACCCGAGCCAAAGGAGACTTAGAATCCTAGGGCTGCACGGGACCTCGGAGGCCATCTAGTCCAGCCCCCTGCCCTTATACCATCCTGGATTTCTGTGTTCACGTTGTCATCTTTCTTTTTGGGGATTTATTTTTTAACACAGGGCCGGCCGTCCAGTGAGCGTCATGGTGGTCTTCATCACCCCGAACCCCCTCAGCAAAATTTCCTGGGTGAATTATTTGCACTTGGCCAAAATCGCTCTCCGTGAGTAAAATCGCCTTTGCTTACTTTTATTCCTGGGTTCAACGCTTCTTTGTAAGCCAGGTTGGAAGGAAATTAAAGAAGGAAGAAAGGAAAGGAAGGGAAAAAAGGAAAGGAAGGAAAAGAAGGAAGGAAAGGAAGGAAGCGGAAAAAGGAAGGAAGGATAGGAAGGGAAAGAAGGAAGAAAGTAAGGAAAAGAAGGAAGAAAGGAAAGGAAGGGAAAGGAAGGAAGGAAGAAGGGAAAGAGGGAAGGGAAAGAAGGGAGAGAAAGGAAAGAAGGAAGAGGAAAAGGGAGGGAGGGAAAAGGAAGGAAGGGAGGGAGAGAAGGAAGGACGGACAGTGATTGGCTTAACAACCATGGCCAACGTGATCATAAAATCGGTCGCAACCCCCTGAATAACAACCACGTTATTTAACAATGGAAATTCTGGTCCCAACTGTAGTTGTAAGTTGAGAACTATTTCTGCAGAAGCTTTGGAAAAAGCTGTTAACATGATTATCATGTATGATTCCCTGCTAAAATATTCAGTAAGTGGCTTTTTTAATGGCTTATATTTTAATATTTTCTGTAATTAAAGTGCTGAGCAGCCACTCCCAAGATACTTGGCAAAGAAGAGAAATTAATTGCTTACCTCTCCATGAGTGATGGGACTCCCCCCCCCCTCAGAATATTCCACAAGGAAATTGATAAAAAGTTTGTGACTTTTAGGGGGTCTCCTTGGATTCTGTTCTGCCTTCCTGCCTGCCTGCCTGCCCTAATGAGATAACTTTAGGTGAAGGGAGACTTAATTTGCTTCATCTGTTTTAAATTTTATTAATGGAGTGTGGCAAATAAACAAGGGGAGAGCAATCCAGTCTGCTTAAATTTTATTAATGAAGTGTAGCAGATAAAAGAATAATACATTAATGATAATACGATAAGGAGCTACATATATTAAAGCGGTGTGGGTTTTTTCCCCCCGATCTCAGCAACTTTAAGAGTTCTGAAAATTGAAGCTCTGGCAACTTCAAGGTTGCCAAGGCTGAGAAACACTACATTAAAATGAAAATTAAGAGGGGGGGAAAATGAGAATTTAGGAAGAAACCCACCCACCCCGTATGCTGTTAATATAACACCGATTCAGTCCTTAATCCTATTATATCTAGATCGTATAAAACAGTGGGTCTCAACCTTTTTAATGCCGCGACCCCCAACCGGTCGTAAGTCGAGGACTACTCAACCGGTCATAAGTCGAGGACTACTCAACCGGTGCAGCACCGTTTGCAGAATGGGACTTTTGGTGGGCTCAGCAGGGCAGAGACAGCCTGGACAATTCCTATTGGCTTTTGAAAGCCAATAGAATTAGACTCTATTCAAGAGAGTCTATTCTATTGGCTTTCAAAAGCCAATAGAATAAAAGGGAGTAGCGCAGCTAAGGAAAAGGGGGGGAAAAATGGCGGACTGCGTTGTTTGGCAACCCCCGTGAAATGGTCGTTCGACCCCAAATGGGGTCCCGACCCACAGGTTGAGAACCACTGGCATAAAAACACTGCTACATCTTTCCTTTTTTACAACAGAAAGACTTTTTAAAAATGGATGAAAATACCACCTTTGCAGAGATGGACGGCCCTATCAATCTGATTGATAAATAAAAATAATTAATAAATGAGACTTCCCACACTTTTATAGCTGCAGGAGAGGACAGGGGACACAGAGCTGGTGTGACAGTTCCTTCCCATCTTGGTCTTCTTTTTAGTTATTGAGTGTGTCTGTAGTTCTAAAGATCACGGGTCAACCTTCATTTAAGGAATCCTAGAAACCCCTATGAATCAAATTATTCACCTCCTTTGCAAGGAGCACAGTGTGGGGAACGCTACATTACTGGAATGCTTCTAAAATCAGCAAGCTGTGGCTCTGGGCTGCTGGACTATCTGTGGTCCCTTCTGTGCATTTGAGGAGGGGGCAGTCAGAACATTTATCATTGTTATCCACAGCTAGCACAACCCAGATGGCTCTTCCAGGCTTCTGTGAAGGATATTCCCATTCTACTTTGCTTCACAGATGGGCAGTTGGCCAAGGTTGACTGTTAAGTCAAGGTTGACTGTTAAGTCAAGGTTGACTGTTGGCCAAGGTTGACATTTGGTCAAGGTTGACTATTGGCCGAGGTTGACTGATGAAAAAGGTTGACTGTTGGCCAAAGTTGATTGATGAACAAGATTGACTGTTGGTCAAGGTTGACTATTGGTCAAGGTTGACTGTTCGCCAAGGTTGACTGTTGGTCAAGGTTGACTGTTGGCCAAGGTTGATTGTTGGCCAAAGTTGATTTATGAACAAGATTGACTGTTGGTCAAGGTTGACTGTTGGTCAAGGTTGACTGATGAATAAGGTTGACTGTTGGTCAAGATTGACTGTTGGTCAAGATTGACTGTTGGCCAAGGTTGACTATTGGCCAAGGTTGACTGTTGGCCAAGGTTGACTGTTGGCCAAGGTTGACTGATGAACAAAGTTGACTGTTGGTCAAGGTTGACTGTTGGCCAAGATTGACTGTTGAGCAAGGTTGATTGTTGGCCAAGGTTGACTGTTGACTAAGATTGTTGATCAAAGTTGAATGTTAGCCAAGGTCACAGGGCACATTTGAACCTCACCCTGGGAGAAGAGATTTTCCAACTCTTCTCTGTCTCCCTGCAGGGGAAGAAAACCAGCCTGGATGGGTCTGCCCTGAAGAAGACAAGAAGAGCAAAGCTGCTTTCTGGTGTCCCATTTTGGTCTGTCATATCCCTGCCTTCTCCTCCAGGGCCCTCGACCTGCAGGTAAGGAGACACCAAACTGGTCCCACCCCAAGGGCCAACTTCTGACCATCTTTTCAAGGACTTCCATCTTCTTCTACTTCATTATAGGTAGTCCTCAACTTATAACTGATGGCTTAATGACCATTTGAAGTTACAGGAACCCCCCCCCAAGCTACTTATGAGCAAGTTCTAAAGTTACAGCTACTGCAGTGCCTCCTTGGTCATTCATCCTTACAACTGACCATAGGGACGCTTCAGTGCCCCCTCTACTTACCTTTCCTAATGACCATCAAGACTTGGAGACTGCAATAGTCAGGCTGCATTATGTTCATAGGTCAAAGACTGATTGTATAGCGACCCTTGCAATACTGGTAACTTGCTCAGAGTCGCTTTGCAGAGAGGTAGGCCACCTACATTTAATAAATAATCAATCCTGTGAAAGCCCTCAGAAAACCACCAGTGGATGGTGGTGATGGTGAGGGGCCACTATTATTATTTATTCAGATTTATTACAGCCACACAACTCCCAACACGTCACCATCGGTGTGTGTTTCAGCTGGCTGTGTGTACCTTGCTGGATGCTGGAAAAACAGGCCTGGTAAAGCAGGAAGAATCAGCCTGTGTCTCAAAGTGCTTTTTCCCAAGGCAGCTGGGCTGTTTTTCTCAAAGAAGAAGGAGGAGGGAAGGGAAGGAAGGAAGGAAGGAAGGAAGGAAGGAAGGAAGGAAGGAAGGAAGGAAGGAAGGAAGGAGAAAGAAAGATAAGATAAGATAAGATGATATAATAATAGTAGTAGTAAAGTTGGAAGGGACCTTGGAGGTCATCTAGTCCAACCCCTTGCTCAGGCAGGAAACCCTACACCATTTCAGACAAATGGCTGTCCAGTCTCTTCTTAAAGATTTCCGGTGTTGGAGCATTCACCACTTCTGGAGGCAGGTTGTTCCACTGGTTAATTGTTCTCAATGTCAGGAAGTTTCTCCTTACTTCTAGGTTGCTTCTCTCCTTGATTAGTTTCCACCCGTTGCTTCTTGTCCTGCCTTCAGGCGCTTTGGAATATGATAAGATAACCTTTATTGTCATTTTTATACTGTGGGCACAATGGCACACATCAAAAATGAAATTTAGTTCCCAGCTCTCAAAGTGAAACACATACATGACACACACCTAAACATACTATGAACAACAAAGAAAGAAAGAAAGAAAAAGAGAGAGAGAGAAAGAGAAAGAATTAAAGAAAGAAAGAAAGAAAGAAAGAAAGAAAGAAAGAAAGAAAGAAAGAAAAAGAAAGAAAGAAAGACGTCTAGTTGCCTTTTGGAAAAAGCACCTTTGAGACAGCCATGACCTAGATAACTTAGAATCTCCATAGACAGTCAACCTGTGTCTTTTGTAACAGACACATCTCTTGGGAAAGCCACAAAAAACCTCCCTACAGCCCTTTAGCAGAGGCCCACATAACTGGGCCTCTTCTGAAGAGGGTCTAAATATTATCCTTTAAAAAAAAAAAAATAGCCCAGTTTTTAAGCTGCTGATGGAACTTGTTCTCTTTAAGGCCCCCCAAAAGGCTGTTTTTGGCTAATTGAAGGATGGCCTCCAGGATGGCAGACACCCCTCCCCCTTATTTTCCTCCCCCCCCCCAGTAATTTAGCTGTTCTTCTCCTTGCCCTGCATCCATCCAGTTGCAGCTTTTGATGTTTTTGATAATCTACGGCAGTGGTTCTCAACCTTTTTAATGCCGCAACCCCCAACTGGTTGTAAGTCAAGGACTACTCAACCGGTCGTAAGTCGAGGACTACTCAACTGGTGCAGCACCGTTTGCAGAATGGGACTTTTGGCAGGCTCAGCAGGGCAGAGACAGCCTGGACAATTCCTATTGGCTTTTGAAAGCCAATAGAATTAGACTCTGTTCAAGAGAGTCTATTCTATTGGCTTTCAATAGCCAATAGAATAAAAGGGAGTAGCACAGCTAAGGAAAAGGGGGGAAAAATGGCGGACTGCATTGTTTGGCGACCCCCGTGAAATGGTCGTTCGACCCCAAATGGGGTCCCGACCCACAGGTTGAGAACCACTGATCTACAGCTTTAATCCCATCCTTTTCTCTCCCCCTCCTTCTAAGTGAGAAATATATTACGATCCATCTACAAAGCGTTTTGTCTGTGCCAGTGTCCTTCTCTGTCGGTCCCGGAGAACTTAAAAATCCCTTCCAGGTTTCCCTGGATCTTCAAAGCTGCCTCTCCTTTTTTCACCTCTGTTGAAGGAGGCATGGGTAGGGCTTAGTTTAGATTTTATTTTAGTTTTTGGGGAGAGGTTTTCGGCTCTATTCGTCCCTTCTTGATTTCGCTTTCCTAGGTTACTTTGAAGGCAGAAAGAGGGGGGAAAAATCAATGTGTTTTTGCAGAACTTCATGGAAGAGACTTAACTGCGTTTGCTGCTCCTAAAATTGAATTTGGGGAGGCTGGGTGTGAGATTCCCCAGACATGCCGAAGCTAAGTTGCAGAAGCACTTAGTTTTCTCCACCAAAGTTCCATCTTCTGACTAGTTCACCTTCTGGGCTAAATGCAATGCTAGTGTGATTTGGCCTAAGTACCCCAAACTATGTGATAGACAGGAGAGTTGATACAGTTGTTGTTATTTGTTTATTTATTTATTTTTAATTAGATTTGTTTGCTGCCCGTCTCGCTTTGAGGTGATTTACTTGCCTCTGGAGAGGAGACTCTGCTTATACCTCTGCAAAACCTCCAGAACTCTCAAATTGGGAAATGCTAGGCTGATGTGTGCAAATTCCTTTTTTTTTTTTTTAATTTAAAATCTGCCTTCAGTGAAGGATCTGGATTTTTTATTCCCTCTCTTTCTGAACCTTCCACTGAAAATCCTCAGAGAGAAGGAAGGAATGAGGGAAGGAAGGAAGGAAGGAAGGAAGGAAGGAAGGAAGGAAGGGAGAAAAGTGAGAAGGAAGGAAAGAAAGAAGGAAAGAAGGAGGAGGGGGGAGGGAGGGAGGGAAGGAAGGAAGGAAAGTGAGAAGGAAGGAAGGAGGGGGAGGGAGGGAAGGAAGGAAGGAAAGAAAAGTAGGAGGAAGGAAGGAGGGGAAGGAAGGAAGAAAAGTGAGAAGGAAGGAAGGAGGGAAGGAAAGAAGGAAGGAAGGAAGGAGGGAGGAGGGAGGGAAGGAAGGAAGGAAAGTGAGAAGGAAGGAAGGAGGGGGAGGGAGGGAAGGAAGGAAGGAAAGAAAAGTAGAAGGAAGGAAGAAAAGTGAGAAGGAAGGAAGGAGGGAAGGAAAGAAGGAAGGAAGGAGGGAGGAGGGAGGGAAGGAAGGAAGGAAAGTGAGAAGGAAGGAAGGAGGGGGAGGGAGGGAAGGAAGGAAGGAAAGAAAAGTAGAAGGAAGGAAGGAGGGAAGGAAAGAAGGAAGGAAGGAGGGAGGAGGGAGGGAAGGAAGGAAGGAAAGTGAGAAGGAAGGAAGGAGGGGGGAGGGAAGGAAGGAAGGGAGAAGGAAGGAAGGAAGGAAGGAAGGAAGGAAGGAAAGGAGGGAGGGAAGGAAGGAAGGAAGTAGAAAGAAGAAAGAAGGAACATCCCGAGGGAAGGAAGGAAGCAAACAAAGAAGGAAAGAAGAAGAAATATTGAGAGGAAAGAAGTAAAAAGAAAGAAAGAAGGAATATTGAGTTGAAGGAAGGACATTTTCAATTCCCAAGTGCAAGTTTTCACCCAGCATTCCTAACTGATTCCTTTTCTCCTGGCTTCTGTTTTTCTAGTGAGGTGGAAGAAAAACAGATTCAGCTGGGGAAAAAAAAGAGAAAGCAGGCACATAATTACCTTTAAAAAAAAATCAGACTTTTATGCCCTCCCATTCCCTTTCTTTGGAACATCTGCCGCTTTCCAGGCAGTTGTGCCCCACTTCGTTTCCAGAGGCTAATTTTAGCCGTCTATTCTTCCTTCCCCACTCAGCCCCTTCTCCCGGGGCTCTGCCTTCCTTAATTGAGTGTTTCCATTGATCGATTCTGTTGTTCCCCAGATGTATTTTTAGCCATTGTTCTTTAACAATTCCTTGCCTTTGTTTTTTCAGAGACGGGCGGTAAAGATATCATTTTGGAAAGTTGGGTTTGACATCCCTTGTTTTCGAAAAGTTGTAAATGCTTCCCGTCCAATAACTCTCCGGTCTGTTTCTCTCTCTCTTTTTTTTTTTTCTCTCCCTCTCTCTCTCTATCTCTCTCTTTTTCTCTCCCCTTCGGAACGGATTCAGCTGGGGGCGGCTGTGCACAGCCCGGTCCAGTCTCCCTTGCTGGGATTTTCCGCCATCAGCACTTCTCTGCCACAGGGGTATCTTTGGGTGAGTTTGTGCAAAAGACAACATCTATCCAGGCCTCTGCATCGGCTTTCATCTCCTTTGCAAGGAGAAGACATCCGAAAGGGAAATCTGAATGACTTGAGCAGGGCTCTTCCAACGTGGCCCTTTGATGACTTGTGGACTTCAACTCCCAGAATGCCTCAGCCAGCGTGGAGGAACTAAGGCCCCTTCATGACTTGTGGAGTTCAACTCCCAGAATGCCTGGCTGACGAATTCTGGGAGTTGAAGTCCACGAGTCATCAAAGGGCCGAGTTTAAAGACCCCTGAGCTAGAACATAAAGAGGTGGAAGGGACACCTTGGAGATCATCTAGCCCAGCTCCCTGCTCAAGCAGGAGAGTCTATACCAGGGGTCTTCAAACTTGGCCCTTTGATGACTTGTGGACTTCAACTCCCAGAATTCCTCAACCAGCGTGCATTTTATGTGACTTTATGATTCACATAACAACTTTGTGATTCGCTTAACAACCATGTAATTCACTTAATGACATGATTTGCACAACATGATTCACTTAACAACCATGTGATTCACTTAATGACTATGATTTGCATAACAACCTTGTGATTCACTTAACAACCATGTGATTCACATAACAACCTCATGGTTCACTTAAAAACCGTGTGAATCACTTAGTGACCTTATGGTTCACATAACAACCTCGTGATTTATATAACAGCCATGTGACCCGCTTAACAACCTTGCCTTTTACTTAACACCTTATGACTCATTTAACGACCTTACAATTCACTTGACAGTCCTGGTCAACAAGGTGATAACAGTGTAGTCCTGTTTGAAAGGCAGTGCCCGCTCTTTCTGGCTCTTCTAGGTTGGAGGAGGTCAGGAGGGGGCTGGGGGCCACGTGGAGATATTTTCCCTGAACCGGTCGGTGCCTCGCACGGTCAGGTCCTTCCAGGTGGCCTCCCGGGTCCTCTGCCTGGAATACATCCCCGAAAGGGTCGAAGAGGAACGAGCGGAGGAGACTCAAACCCCGGCTGACCAGCCATTCCCACCTCAGCCCGCCCTCTGCCTCGGCCTGCAAGACGGCAGGTGAGATAGAGTGGGGGGTCCCGGAAATAATTGAGGGTGGGAGAATCGGGAAACCCCTAGTGCAGTGGTTCTCAACCTGTGTGTCGGGATCCCATTTGGGGTCGAACGACTATTTCATGGGGGTCGCCAAACAAGGCTGTCTGCCATTTTTTCCCCCTTTTCTTTGGCCACGCCCCTGGCACCCGGTGATGTATAAGTGGTTGGGGGTTACCACAACATGGGCAGCTGTATTATGGGGTCGTGGCATTAGAAGGTTGAGAACCACTGCCCTAGTGTCTGTGCGGGTCTCCCCATTGTGACATTGTCTGTTTAGCCTTCTTTTGGGGGTCGGTCCCTTTGAATGCCAGGGCTGGACTCCCCTACAGATGACTCATGCTGCTGACCTTTGATTGACGATCAAAGGATTTCAAACTCTCCTCTCCCTCCACCCAACCCCTGGAACGGGGAGGGAGAAGCACTCTGCACGTGTTCAGAGGAGTGGTCCTGAGTGCTGGCCAAGTAAACATCTTAATTCCAATGAAAGGGATGGAGCTACCCCAGCAGTTCCCTTGTCAGCCAGTGGGGGGTGCCCTTTCAGTGCTAGTAAACGGTCCTCTGGCTCATGATGCCATTTTTAAGGGGAGTGTCGCTTTGTCCCTTCTGCAGCATCCTGGCCTATGGCAGCCTGGACACAGGGGCCCAGTGTTTGCTGACCAGCCGGACCCCTGGAGCCCATCCGGTCCTCTGCCTGAAGCACAACGCCGACTACCTCTTTGCCGGCCTGCAGAATGGGACGGTGGCGGTGTACGCCAGGATCCATGGTGAGTGAGGCTAAGCGTCACTTCGTGTGCCGGCACCTTTTCTGCCCTCCCTTCTAGGTGCATTTTCAGCATTTCCTCCAAAGTCCTTTTTCCAACCCTTGAAAGATTCACCTGCGCGGCGATTGCTCCAAAATTCGGAATCCACCTGTTCAACCAGTGGCTTATTGGGAGATGAGTTTAAAAACAAACAGACTTGGAGTTTAAGTTTTCTTGTAGTCTATCAGCCAAAGAATTATCCATAATGGGCTGGCAGCGATCCTCTCTGGGAGACTAGAGATGCGAAAATAAGTGGAAAATAAGGTCCGGCATAAATTAGAACAGTCACTAAGCAAAGTGAGCTGCATTTCTATAAGTCTGTCTGAGAAGCAGTGGAGAACTTTGGACTTAATACAACCCACCATGTTGACACCTCTAAGTCTGTTTTAGAAATACTGCCCCCCCCCAAAACACACACGTGTTTCCCTGAAAATAACACCAGGTCTTATTTTATTTTGTTGCCTCCAAAAGAGGCACCAGACCTTACTTTTGGGGGTGGTGATGTCTTTTTTAAACTCACCTCCTTGCACCGACAGCCCCACCCAACCGGTCCATTTCTTCTGGGGCCGAAGTTCTGCAGCTGCATTCGGGTCTGCATTTCACAGTCAGGCCTTTCCGGAAGGCCTCGGCAGCTGAGTATCAAGCTATGGATTCAATCCATAGCTCGGTTCTTGGCTGCAATGGCCTTTCCAGAAATGCAGGCCTGGCTGCAGAAGATGCCGCAGAAGAAGTGAGCCGGCGAGGAGGGGCCTGGCTGCAAGATGAGAGGGTGCGGGGCACATGGGGCAGATCCACCCCCCCACCCTCACCCTAGCTTGATTTTTAAGTTTGTGCCACCCCCCAAAACTAGGGCTTATTTTTGGGGTAGGTCTTATTTTTATGGAAATAGGGTGCTACAATAAGTCCTTGAATTGGAACAGTTCATTTAGTGACCGAAGTTACAAGGGCACAAAAAAAAGCGACGTCTGACCGTTTTTCACCCTTACGACCCCAGGATCATGTGATCAACACTCAGACACTTGCTGACTGACTCGTACTTATGACGGTCGCAGTGTCCCGAGGACACCTGATCCCCTTTTACAACCTACTGACAAAAGCAGAGTGTAAGGACCCAGCCCACTTTGCATCTTAAGAAGACAGAACTCTTGGAATATTTCTTCCAACAGGTATCTTTATTAAGAGAAAATGGTTGCAGGCGTTCTAGACAGGACTTGGGGGCCACGCCCTACGGTTCAAGGTTTTAAGGGGTTCCCAGCAACACCACCCCACCCCACCATCCTTCCAGTGACAATCCCAGGCG
Organism: Crotalus tigris; assembly: GCF_016545835.1. Classification (NCBI taxonomy): domain Eukaryota; kingdom Metazoa; phylum Chordata; class Lepidosauria; order Squamata; family Viperidae; genus Crotalus; species Crotalus tigris. Next base: position 6,212 of record NW_024098092.1, on the reverse strand, counting down.
TTACATTTCCACCCCCTTTTTCCTCACTGCCAGAGGAAGGGAGACTTCAGAGGGGAGTAGATGAAAGCTGATGGCCCCATTGTTATGGTTAGTCCTTTTGGTGGTACCCACATTCAGTCCCTTTTGAAGTTGTACTGAAGGAAGTGAGGGCCATAAAACCCCTTTGTTCATCTCCTTCCCTTCATCGTATGACAAAATCCAGAGAGGGCAGAAATGGGGTTTTCCATAGTCGATAACTAGAGATGAAATATAATTGGATTCTGACACAGAGTCAACGGGAGAAAACAGATTTACTTAACATCCGTCTTACTAACTTAGCAACTGTGGTGATCCGCTTAACAATGGTGGCGAGAAAGGTCGTAAAATGGGGCGAACGTCCCTTAACCAGTGTCTCGCTTAGCAACAGAAACTTTGGGCTCCACGGTGGTCGTAAGTCAAGGAATACCTGTCCTAAATTTATTTGTGGGTCTATTACTACCTTGCGAACTGGTCAAGAGGCATCTGAAGAGACCCTCAAGAATCAAGTTTCTGTGTTTGTCTGACACACACACACACAAACACATACAACCCCCCCCCCCGAGGTTCTCTCCAGGGAAGGGTTCTGTCCCACTTTGTTTCCAGGTGCTTTTAATTAATTTAAAATCTATTTTAATTTCCTGCTTGTTGTAGCTGGGGAAGGCGGAGGGAAGGGGGGGGGGCGCTGCGTCCCTGCAGACACCCAAAATACTTAGCGTTAATTGGCTTTCCTAACGCGACGCCTGGAATTTGGGTCCCGAGACAAAAACCTGGGTTTGAAAGCTCCGTAATTTCTTTATTGATCGGCTGTCAGTTTTCCCCAGCCCTGGGGAGGCTGGCTGTTTTACTCCCGTTGAAGCCTGTCAGCTGGGTTTAATTCTCCTCCTTTGTCAGCTTCGGCTGGATTTTAAAAAAAATAAATAAATAAAGGCCAAACAAGACTCACCTTTGCGTTCAGCTGGCGGCTCCAATCTGCCCAGACAGGCTGGAGTTGGTAGGTCTGTGCCAGCCTGACTTGCGCCCGTGTCGTGCGCGTCTGGCGAGGCGGCCTTTTGGTTCGTGCGAAATATTTATTGTTGTTTATCTCTGCTTTCTCTTCGAACTTTCCTTTCTGCGCCCCTTGAAATGTGGGGGTGATCAGGGCAGGCTGACTCACGGATGCAAAATGCCCAGGGTTTTTCTCTCCCCCTCCTCCTCTCTGCAAACCCCACTCCCTTCTACTCTGATGAGGTTACCTAGTTGGGTCATGAAATGTCTGCAAGAAAACCCAAGTTCAGATAACACCAAGGACTTCACAGTCCTCCTCTTTCTCCTCCTCCTCTTTCTCCTCCTCTTTCTCCTCCTCCTCTTCTTCCTCCTCCTCTTCTTCCTCCTCCTCCTCCTCCTCCTCCTCTTCCACTTTGCAATCCCCTCCTTTATAGCACTGATGATGTTATCTAGTTGGGTAATGAAATGTCTGCAAGAAAACGACCAAGTTCAGATAACACCAAGGACTTCACAGTCCTCCTCTTTCTTCTTCTTCTCCTCCTTCTCCTCCTTCTCCTCCTCCTCCTCCTCTTCCATTCTGCAATCCCCTCCTTTATAGCATTGATGATGTTACCTAGTTGGGTAATGAAACGTCTGCAAGAAAAATACCAAGTTTAGAGACCACCAAAGACCCCACAATCTTCCTCCTCCTCCCTGCAACCCCCCCTCCACTTATAGCACTGATGACTTTACCTAGTTGTGTAATGAAACGTCTGCAAGAAAACGACCAAGTTTAGAAAACACCAAAGACCCCACAGTCACCCTTCTCTCTTCTCTTCCTCCTCCTCCTCCTCGCTGTTGTTTGAATCCAAGTATCAGCTCAACTTTTCCTTTTAAGGCCCACTTTGGGGTGTCTTCCTCTTAGAGCTGATATCTCCCCCAAATCTCAGCTTGCTTGCCATCCATCAGCCACCTCAGATGGTCTTGATCCGACTTCTCCATGTCGCCCAGAGAAGACATTCGCGTTAGCATCCGATCCCAAATCCTGCACGTCCCCTCCAAGGTTATTTTTTCCAATTTGCTGCGAAGTGGCCGCAAGCAGAGTGGAAAAAAACACAAAGACCCATCTCTTATTCTGCTATTTCTTGCTTGATCCGTACTCCTGGTCCCCAAAAAATGTGGTTTTCCTTTGCACTGAGTGCGGTTTCCACTCTTAATCAGGTGTGGCTTAATCCTCCCTTTCTCTCTTTTCCGTCGCTTCCCCAATTCTGCGCCGCCGTTTCTTCCAGAGCGATTCCTCTCCACGTCCCATTAAACTCCCACCATCTGTGGCTTGTGCTGCCCTCTGTTCCGGGGTTATAAACGCCTGTTTACGCTGCTGCTCTTCCGAGCTGCATTTGCCAAGACGTTGCTTCTTATTAATTAGCTTTTGATAAGCCATTTATGTTTTTTAATTAAAGCGTGTGCTGGGGCAAAGAGGAAGAGGGCTGTATCTCTTAGGCAGTTTCATCTGCCACTCAGATCTTCCCAGGGCACGGGGGGGGGAAAGGGGGGCAGAAGCATCGCCAACACAGGAACCTGTTGCACTAGCTTATTTATTTATTGCTAGTTGGGAAAAAAAAGGGGTGCATTTCTCTACACCTTGAACACAAACAGGGCAACCTGGGGTGGCTGTTGTATTTGACTGAAGAATCACACAGGGATCCTGGAACTAAAATAGACCCTCTTAGTGGTATAAACTCTTGTTCTGTTTGAGATGCCGAAAAAGCCAACACAGTGGGATAGAATCAAGATCACGTGAAGAATTAATACCACTTTACAACGCCTTGGATAAGGCCACACTTGGAATACTGCATCCAGTTTTGGTCACCACGATGTAAAAAAGATGTTGAGACTATGGAAAGAGTGCAGAGAAGAGCAACAAGGATGATTAGGGGACTGGAGGCTAAAATAGATAAAGAACGGTTGCTGGAATTGGGCATGTCTAGTTTAACGAAGAGAAGGACGAGGGGGGACATGATAGCAGTGTTCCAATCTCTCAGGGGCTGCCCCAAAGAAGAGGGAGTCAAGCTATTCTCCAAAGCGCCTGAAGGCAGGACGAGAAGCAACGGATGGAAACTAACTGAAGAGAGAAGCAACCTAGAACTAAGGAGAAACTTCCTGACAGTGAAAACAATTATTTAGTGGAACAGCTTGCAGCAGAAACAGTGAATGCTCCAACACTGGAATAGGGTTTCCTGCCTGAGCAGGGGGTTGGACTAGATGACCTCCAAGGTCCCTTCCAACTTAATAATAATAATAATAATAATAATAATAATAATAATAATAATAATATCTGAGGAAATATAGATAGTCCTCCATTGGGACCAGAAAATTCCAAGTGATCATTAAGGGAGGCTCCCGATTTTACAACCTTTTTTTCACAGTCATTAAGCGAGACATCACTGCAGTCACCATCCGCAATCTCAGTTTACCTCCTTGACTTTACTGCTCAGAAACTGGAGATCACAAAGTGCGATGGGGCGTGCAACCGGTCGTAAACGTGAGCAGTTTTTAGCTCTCCAGATTGTGATCATGTCACTGCGGGGGTTGTAAGTATGAGAACTGGTCCAAAGCCGTTAAATGGATGGTGATAAGTCAAGGACTATCTGTCTGCATCTTGCAAAATATGGGACTGAATAAAACGGAAAAGTCATTCTAGAACAGTGGTTCTCAACTTTTTTACTGCCACGACCCCCAACCGGCCGTAAGTCGAGGACTACTCAACCGGTCGTAAGTCGAGGACTACTCAACTGGTGCAGCACCGTTTGCAGACTGGGGCTTTTGGCGGGCTCAGCAGGGCAGAGACAGCCTGGACAATTCCTATGGGCTTTTGAAAGCCAATAGAATTAGACTCTATTCAAGAGAGTCTCTTCTATTGGCTTTCAAAAGCTAAGGAAAAGGGGGAAAAATGGCGGACTGCGTTGTTTGGCAACCCCCGTGAAATGGTCATTCGACCCCAAATGGGGTCCCGACCCACAGGTTGAGAACCACTGCTCTAGAAAGTCTACTTTGTGCTGCCTTTTACCCACAAGATCGCACGTCGGTGTCCTTTGTGCGGCTGAATTGTCTGCGCGCATTTGGGCAGCAGAATGGCTGAGCTGATTATATCCAGGGGTGACGTCAAAACGGTTGTCTAGGAGTGATGTGACACACGATAAGTCTGTGTTTGACAATAGCCGCGGATGTGTTTCAAGAAATGCCACCGAAATACCATTAAGAACCCCCTGGAGAAGCGTTTGTGGCATGGAAACCTGCAGCCCTGGCAGAGACAGGGCAAAGGATTGCGATATTTTATTTTGAACTCCAGAATCGGGAGACGTCTAGTAAGCCCCTTGCCGGTGTTTCGGTAAAGGTTTGCCTTGCACTTCTTCCACGTGTTAAATCAATAAAGGCCCTGCAGAAAAGGAGGTTTTAGGAACGGCGGTGGAGAAAGCATCGGAGAAATTTAATTTAGTGGTCCAAGGGGTTTTGCTCCTCAGATCAATTAAGGACGGTGCTAGTTGCAAAGATTCACTGCTCTTAAGAAATGTCTCGAAGAGAATAAACGAGGAATTTTAAGCAGGGTGGGCTGGTGGTCCAGTAAAGTAAAAAAAACAAAAAAATAGAATGGAATGGAATGGAATGGAATGGAATAGAATAGAATAGAATAGAATAGAATAGAATAGAATAGAATAGAATAGAATAGAGAGAGATGGAATGGAATAGAATAGAATGGAATAAAGAGAGATTAGAATGGAATAGAATAGAATAGAGAGAGATGGAATAGAATAGAATAGAATAGAATAGAATAGAATAGAATAGACTAGAATAGAGAAAGATTGGATTGGAATGGAATGGAATTGAATAGAGAAGAGAATAAACAGGAGGAATTTTAAACAGAGTAGGCTGGCGGTCCAGTAAAGTAAAAAAACAAAAAAATAGACTAGACTAGACATAGGATAGGATAGGATAGGATAGAATAGAATAGAATAGAATAGAATAGAATAGAATAGAATAGAATAGAATAGAATAGAATAGAAATTGGAATGGAATTGAATAGAGAAGAGAATAAACAGGAGGAATTTTAAACAGAATAGGCTGGCGGTCCAGTAAAGTAAAAAAACAAAAAAATAGACTAGACTAGACATAGGATAGGATAAGATAGGATAGGATAGGATAGAATAGAATAGAATAGAATAGAATAGAATAGAATAGAATAGAAATTGGAATGGAATTGAATAGAGAAGAGAAGAGAAGAGAAGAGAATAAACAGGAGGAATTTTAAACAGAGCGGGCTGGTGGTCCAGTAAAGTAAAAAAACAAAAAACAAAAAAATCTGCAGTGCTGAGGATGTTTTGGTGCCAAAGTGAGAAAACAAAACTTCAAGACTGGAGGAAGCAGTCTTCTGAGTTCTGGAACCAGGTGGGCAGGCTTCAGAGAAAGCTTTGGGTTTTCCGTGAAAATTAGCTTGCGTTGAAAGTGAGTTTGAGGTCACCAAAATCATTGGACTTTGTAGACGTTGAAAAGGCGTCCTTCCAATTCTTCTGTTTTGGCCTTCCCCAAAAGCTTTTCTCCTCCGTCTTATCCACTTTTCTCTTCCTTGTGCCAGGAGGACTGTGGGATGCCGAAGCTGAACCCACCTGCCTGGCGGTGGGGCTGGCCCCAGTGCGGACGCTGCTCACCTTGGATGACGCCGTGTGGGCCAGCTGTGGCAATCAAGTCACCGTCTTTGATGCCCTCAGCCTGAAGGCTCAGGTGGGTGTCTCTCCAGGTGTGTTTCGATTTAGTTCGGAAACAGCAGTTCCACTGATTAATTGTTCTCGCCATTAGGAGGAATTTCCTGATGGTGGAGAATAATCAGCCAGTGGAACGACTTGCCTCCAGAGGTTGGGGTGGGTGCTCCGTCACTGGAGCTTTTTAAGAAGAGACTGGAAAGGCGTTTGCCCAGAATGGTAGAGTCTCCTGCTTGAACAAGAGGTTGGACTAGAAGACCTTCAATGTCCCTTCCAACTTTGTTTTTCTGTAATTCTAGATCAGTGGTTCTCAACCTTTTTAATGCCGCGACCCCCAACTGGTCGTAAGTCGAGGACTACTCAACCGGTCGTAAGTCGAGGACTACTCAACTGGTGCAGCACCGTTTGCAGAATGGAACTTTTGGCGGGCTCAGCAGGGCAGAGACAGCCTGGGCAATTCCTATTGGCTTTTGAAAG